>NC_143221.1:14255079-14557679 GCF_030267445.1 Bombyx mandarina
GAGTGTGGGAAAACCTTTACAATGATTCATGCGTAAATTGATGTAACTATTATTTTTTACGGTCAAAAACTAGCTCTTCACCCATTGTTGAAAATTATATCATTTTGGTACTCTGCTTAATCTTCTGATTTTTATTTTTATTATTTATATTTATATCTTTGAAGTTACAAGCGTAAGAATAAATTTTTAAATTTTTTAAAATATTTTATTACTGGATTGACGATGTTTTTAAATGTTGAAACTTTAATATGACTTTTACTGTTTCTATTTCGAATCATTGAATCCCGTAAGATCGAATGTGATTGAGAACTCGTATCTATTATATGTTTCAAGGAATGAAAGTTGACGAATTGTTGTGCTTAGAATGCGTAATGAGTCTGTACTATTAAACCGTGGCATATTTATTAATGGCGCCCCAACACAACTTATTCGGTATCGCTCGGAAAGGTGTTATTACAGTGCCTATTTATGGAGCAAATTAGCCATGCATTCCATTTTCAATGGTAGGGCAGCCAACTATATGTCTCAGGTATATGACAGAATATATAATACGCTATAGGGTATAACATAGAACCCTTGCCCAGGATTACGGGTGATGACCTCAACGGTGGAATGGGCGGTGACAGCAGGTGTCGGATCGGCCAGAAAGCGAGGCGGTGGAGGAAGTGACCCACAGAGGCATAGTACCTTGAACCTGATGGAGGGCAGCGGTAGCCATCAGTACCTAAGTGAAGCGCATTAGGGTGATTTCTGAACCGGTCCACGGTGGATTATTATAGCCACTGAGGTCATAGTATCGCGAAAGCAAGGAGAAACTCCTATATTATTATCCTATGAGAGCTAATGTGATGGACACTATTTTTTTTTTGGTAGTGATTATAGCCTTGATAGGCTATATCAGCTTCGCTCTAACGTGTAGGTGAGCTCACGGGGCTCAAACCGGAGTGTTTCTAACACCGGCCCTAGCAAGAGCAGTGCTTCGTAGAATCTATCACTGAATCGGAAACGCGACACACTGAGAAGATGCGACGAGAAACTCAGTGGGCTGTGTCTGTGGGTTAATTTGCTCGTCGAGCCCTTCGTTGCAAGCGACGGGTTTGACGAGGACGGTGACCGGGGGACACAAAGAGACGAAGAACAAGTTTGCCTGGCGATATAAGCGGCACCACTACTCTGCCAAGAGTATTCAACTAAGAAAAATATGACAGAATTTGTGTTATGATGTTAAGAGCTTTGGTAAAGCTTGTAATCGTATTTTTCCTATATTTTTGTTCATTAAATTTGAAAATGTGTTCAGATCTCCCTCGTTTTATGTACTCACTGAGGATCGTAGATATCAAAAAGTGACGTCAATATTGGGCAGAATTGTCAATTGTTTGACCTCTTCAAAACCGAACGCAGTAATGTTTCTTATAAAGCCTGCACCCTATTTTACAAGACACTCAAGCTACGAAACTTAACTTCCCAATATTAGGTACCATGTATATTATGCTCTAAAACAATTATTGTTGACTTTCGTTAAACCTTCATTTTCTCTGAATTTACTTTGTAATCGTTCCACCAAATAGATGTCATTGAACTCTGTCAAACAACTTGAAAGTTCAAATTTTAAAACATAAATTGCGAACAAAAGGGCGGACGGAAGTTAAGCCTTGCAATTAACGACCATAAATAAGTTGTTTTAATTAACGCGTTTTTGAGGACTCATAATTCGCTGCCTAATTATAACTGGCTTATTTTGTTTTTTTATTATTTATAAGTCCTGTGTAGGCCGGATTCACATTGGTGACCACACGAAAAGGTTTCAAACTCAGTAGGTAATCCGTGCGTAGGTAATTTTTCATCAATCCCGCTGCGAATTTGGGTACATTTGGGAAACATTTAGATTCAGATTATTCTACCCTTAAAGTGGGAGACAATAACATCTAAAATGGCTTCAGGCTGTAAGTTTGTCTACATCAGGCCGTAAGTTTATTTACATCAGACCCTAAGTTTGACTGTTCTCTAACAAGCAATTAAAATTTGCCATCTGGTTACATGTACAATTTTTGCAAATCGCAATGCAAAAAATGAGCCCTCAAAACAGTAATTTAAATCGTTATCAAACAATGTTTCGGTGAATGCATTAGATACAGCATAATTATATGTTAGTGGAATATTAACCAAACCTACTCTGAATTAAAGATGAAAATTGTGTTTTCAGAATTTACGTCGACGTAACACTTTGGGTATAACCATTAAATATTTTACACAAATCTTAATCTTGGTTGAACGAATCCAAAGCCTGAATCTTAAATAGATTATGCAATGATTTTAAAATTAAGTTAACATTTTGTTGATTATACTAAATAAGAAGATGGCGCGGCTGGTTAAGTTTTTTTATTTTTATTGCCGTATAGGCAGACGAGCATACGGCCCACCTGATGGTGAGTGGTTACCGTTGCTCATGGACGTCAGCAATGCCAGGGGCAGAGCCAAGCCGCTGCCTACCGTTTAATACTCTCCACAAGCCTCGTTTGAAGAAGGACATGTCATAGCGCTCGGGAAACACCGTGGAGGGGAGCTCATTCCATAGCCGGATGGTACGTGGCAAAAAAGATCAGTGTCAGATACTTAGTATCAAGTACTTATACCACGTACAAAAGTACCACGGCCCACCTGGTGTTAAGTGGTTACCGCAGCGCATAGACATCTACAACGTAAATGCTGCCACCTACCTTGAGACATGAGTTGTAAGGTCTCAGTTTTTACAGTACTACGGCTGCCCCGCCCTTCAAACAAAAACGCATTACTGCTTCACGGCACAAATAGGCAGGGTGGTGGTACCTACCCGTACGGATTCACAAGATGTCCTACCATCAGATTACTAACAAAGAACAAAATCACTGATAAAATTACAAAATCGAAACGAAAGTTTACAAAACATAACCTCACTTTTGTTATCTCAGAACGAACAAAAAAATTTACAATTTAAAACAGAATGATAATGCTTTACTCACGATTCTAGAGCATCCTGGTATAATGCAAGGCAGCTTCATTTCCGATTAGCTCACTGTAACTTTTATGCCGTGAAACACTACGAAGATGACTCCTTTTTGATTAAAATTACGCTGCACTACATTCATGTATTGAGATAGCGGCCGATATTCGGAGATAAGTGAGACGGGCTTGGTGCGAGCGATAAGATTAAAGCGTTTTAAAATTTTGAATTTTAATTTAAAAAGTGATTTAAAGAAAAAACGAAGATAACCATGTTTTGTGCCTCCCATAGACATTCATGAATTTATTTATCAACACCACGATGATCAGTAGGTATTACGATGTACTGCCACTTCTGATAATGATGGCCTATGGTGTGCCTATCGCCGTTTGGCTGCCTCTCAACGGCTCGTCAGTAATTATATTGTTACGCCGGTAAGAGTAACGCCATCTATCGCCGAATAGTCGAACGAATATCGAAGTATCTAGTAGCATCTAGAACGCTCGAGAAGCATAACGCCATCTATCGTCAGATAGCGGAAACTACTACTAGAGGTGTGTGGAGTAGTCTCGATAATTCTAGGAATGAGGTATCGGCTATAAAAGCGCTGTAGAGATGGCACGCAGTCAGTCAGTAATCGGAAATACTCGAACCGAAACAGCGAACGGATCACCTAAAGCGAAGCGGAAGAATCAAATTGAGAATTTAAAGTATTTGTGAAGTGTTTAAGTGTTCTAAATGTTGAATCCAGTTTTTAGTTGTACTTTGGTGAAATTTTATTTATCCCAAACCCCAGCGCGTAACAATATATTCTACAGGCCTTGTTGCCTCCTGATCTCTACCTCAGATTTTTGTAAATGTTATCAATTTAATAACGTATAATAATTATTCCTTATAAATTTCCTCTTGTCTGTGTACACTAAGCATTAATCGCTAATTCTTCGAATTTGTACCACAGTTTTATCATCTAACACAACGGCCAATGTTTGAGCATTAGTGGGGATACCACGAGCCACGAGAAGATAAGTGAAAGAATTACCGCCAAACGACATTCTTAAAATTAAAACCGCGAGAAGCCAAGGACATTGATGTCGCTTCAAGCGGACTTTTTCAATGTGACAAAAATGATTGTGTAAAATTTTATACATATCACTGTGTTGTTTCCTCATTCATTTCAGTCTGTCTCCTTTTCCAGAACATTCTAAGTGAGTTGAAATATGTATCTATCGTGACTTACTAGACTCGCGATCTTTGTACACGCGAGCATCGAATCCAAATGGATGATGCTGATAGTCAACTATTGGACTTGGTGATTCTAATTGTATTTGGAAGAGATCGCTTTTAGCGATAAGACCGATTTTTTGACTATTGTACAACTATTTATATCTGCTTGTTAACAATTTTTTCCTAATGTTAGTTGTATTTTATGTGTATAAAATATACTGAGATTAACAGTGTTATTGAAATAAACATTTTAGATTTGCACTTAGAAAGATTTTGTATAAAAAAAATTAACATCTAGTCGATTTATTTAGGTACCTACTGACTTTTGTATCTGCGTCGCAGTATCTTAATTGACTTTCGGAGCTCGTTAAGTTTTTCGTATGTAACTCGCGCTATAAATAGTACATATTTAATCATGATGTTTTTATGCCTCTAACAAAAAGACTTCAATAAGTCTACGATCATAGCGTAAACTGTTTTGTTAACACTTATTGTTTCCATCAAAACAACATTAAAATATATTGTTACGCCGGTAAGAGTAACGCCATCTATCGCCGAATAGCCGAACGAATATAAAAGGATCTAGTAGCATCTAGAACGCTCGAGAAGTACAACGCCATCTATTGTCAGATGGCGTTAAACACACATCGAAATCACTCGACTTGTGAGGAATGTTTTCGACGATTCTAGGGATGTCGTATCGACTATAAAAGCGTTGCAGAGATGGCACGCAGTTAGTGAGTCGGAACTACTCGAAGCGAAACAGTGAACGGGTCACCTGAAGCGAATCAGAAGAAGCGAATTGAGAATTTTAAAGTGTTCTGTGTGTGTTCTAAGTGATAAATACAGTTTTAAATTATACTTTGTTATTTATCCCGAACCCCAGCCCGTAACAATGTGTTCAATCTTAGCGTCACGACAAAAACATCACCTTCTTTAAGCGATGATAAAACGAGATATTTATAAAACATATGGCGCGTAAAAGAGAGGGAGTCATCTCTTAAGTACTTTTGAGATGCGCTGAGACCTAGATCAAAGAAATTGCAGTTATATCGGCGACTTCTATTAACCTCATTAGTTTTCTTTAATAGTGTCTGAACTATGTTTTATCACGAATCCGTATATAGGCAACTAGCGACCCGCCCTCGCTTCGCTTCGGAAACTGTAATTTATTATTGATTTCTCCACTATTTAATGCATGTTATTATACATATAAACCTTCCTCTTTAATCACTTTATCTATTAAAATAACCGCATCAAAATCTGTTGCGTAGTTTTAAATATTTAAGCATACTTAGGGATATAGGGACAGAGAAAGCGACTTTGTTTTATACCATGTAGTGATTAAAAATATATTGTTCGTTTGAGATTTAACAGAAGATAATGATTTATTGTAGAAACGAAAATAAGGCTCGTGAACCCTTTATTAATTTCAATAACGTTAGAGTGGAACATTGCTATTATTTTTCAACTGTGACACGAATACACGAAATATTTCGGTGCTTGGTGCTTCAGTGCGATAACGCTAGGCGCTCCGTTTATCTGGAGGATGTTTATTTATATATTGCAGGCGAAATAAATGAAATAAACTTCAAATTCTCAAAACAAGAAGTGTGAGTAATGCCGGTTTGTCTAATGCGAACTTATAGGTCGCTTAGCCCCATCTTACCTCACATTCGTGGGCCTTATCAGGCACATCATACAGTTTACATGACGGTGAACACCGATTCTCATTGTCATCAGAAAAGCAAGGCGCGTTGAAAAAGCGTAGGTGTCATATAGGCGACTAAAGATTTTTGAAGGATTATAATTATTACATTTTACAAGCTGGCAATTCAGTCCCATGATTATAAGTGATGTGAAAATGAGAATCCACTGCGGTGATAATACAAACGAATCTGAACGATGTCAACATATCTCATGACCCATAATTCTATAAGGGCTTGGACTATAAGTGAAAGAACTCTTTAGTGACAACAAAACTCACCAGTTCAGTCTCATAAGATTTCTCTTAACGAATACTATTAAAAAGGCGTCTTTGAAATCCATTATGAAAATACAATTGAAACATGTAATTGGTTTTCCAAATTGGGGAAACTGGTGTAATAATTAGATCGTGTCTTGGCTGCTAGAATGAGGTAAGTGATGGGAATAAAAACCTAAAGCTACGCCATTTCACGGCTGAGACAAAACTTGAAGGACTAAAGTCGTAAAAAGCCATGCTGTCGTTATACAGGAAGCTTCATTAAGCTGAATAAAGTTTCCCTTGAACTTACGTTATGTTTGCACCTGTCTTGGTAACTTTGTAATGGACCTGTTTATGCAGTATTTAGAACTAAATTCTTATAATTTTTATAATCTTAGTATTTTACAAATTTTATGAAATCTATACATATAAATAAAATTTGGAGTGTCTGCTTGTAAATGAAATAACCGCTTTTTACTACATGCATAAGAATATATATACGGTACATACACCAAAATAACATTTTTTACAATATTTGTCTGTCTGTCTGTTTATCTGACGGTTTACTTGTTCCGGCTAATCTCTAAAACGGCTAGACCGATTTTGACGAGAGTTTCACTGATAGGTAGCTGATGATATAAGAAGTAACTTGGGCTACTTTTTTTTGGCTGGCTTCACCCTGCGGCGTCACCCGCGGTACGACAATAGCCGCGGGTAACATTGTGGGACTCAGCTAGTTTATTAGTAGTATGCGCTGTGGCTACCTCAATCTATGAATGATTCCATTATCCATCCATTGCAGGGTCTTTGAGGTCAGAGTCTAAGTGTAGCCATTGGCACTGGACTGCTTTATCTCCCTCGTCATAGCAATTCATCTCCATGTTTACCTTCTTCCTCTGCAATTCTTCCCCTTGTTGCCGGCTAATTATGGATCGATTGGTACCATCAATCATCCACCGTCCACCTAGGGTCTCAAGAGGGATTCTGACATTCATGTTTGGATGTCTCCAGTTCCCATAAGTAATACCGGGCGGAATATGATAACATTTACCTATAAACTTTAATAAAAAAAATGTATATTTTAAGGTGGGTAGCGGCTTTAACATTTCGATGTTTGCATATAGATCGTGAGCTTGTTTATCATGTAGCAAAAAAAGCAAAGAAAACAAAAAAAAAACCCTTAAAAAAATCCATAACACAATGAAACGGAAAAAAAAACTTTCACGGAGTAAACATAACGGAGTCGTGATGCTCCCTTACGGGGGCATGGGACGGGCATAAGGGCGAACCCATCTATCTACCCGGGTGAAAGTGAACATTTACCGTGAGCTGAACGGAACATCAGTTCGATACTGTCTCTAGAATTGCTATCGTCTATAAATAAAAAAAGAAAAAATAAAAAGCCTTTTATTTCACCCCTAAAAAAACTAATACATTTTACATAATCTGTTTTTTATATATTTTTTAAATTATTACTATTCTATTTTTTTCTTAATTACTTTGAATTGATTTGTTTTAAGTTTAGTTTAGCGTGAACCCCTCTGTTTGGGGGTAAAGACCTATGCTATCGTCCATAGTCGATGGGAAATCCTACCAATCAGGTGAGTGCCTCCACAGGCTACACATAAAATCATCGTGTAGAATAAACGGCATTTTTTCTTTATTACACTTAACAGAAAACTCACTACGTTCTGTATTCAGTGATAGATAACTACTTGCCGAGAGTTGGCAATATAATCTGCATGTTTAATATTAAGTGCCTTACAAGCCATCGTGTGTAGAAGCTGCTCATTTGAAATATAAAACATTATTGCATAACAACATCCCATTGTCTCTTCAATAATGTCCATTGTTATTGGCATCGTATTCCATTGCATAGTTATAATATGCTAAGGAACGTGTTAAGTTAAGGATCGTGCTACACTTTACACATCGTTCACGGTCATGGAGACCTTACAAATCGATCGGAAAACCATTATCTGTTCTTTACATCTGTGCCCTACTTTGAACTGTGTCATGAATATTTTGTTCTGTTCGAGTTAGTTCTGAGATATCATTGAGTTTTTTAGTTGTTAAGGCACTATTAATTAATTGTTTACTGGTGGTAGGACCTCTTGTGAGTCCGCACGGGTAGGTACCACCACCCTGCCTATTTCTGCCGTGAAGCAGTAATGCGTTTCGGTTTGAAGGGTGGGGCAGCCGTTGTAACTATACTGAGACCTTAGAACTTATATCTCAAGGTGTTTGGCGCATTTATGTTGTAGATGTATATGGGCTCCAGTAAATACTTAACACCAGGTGGGCTGTGAAGCTCGTCTACACATCTAAGCAATATAAAAAAAACTATCTTTAGCAGACGATATTAGAACTTCGAGCTGTTCAGGATATTCATTGTCCATATCAGAGCAATCTCTATCTCTATTAACTGAGACTACGCTTTTCTGATTGCTATGACATCGTTTACTTGGGCTTTAAAATTAGTAAAATAATGTGATATATTGTCTGTAAGCTTAGTATTAATCGTAAGTAAAACACATTCAAAGTAAGCAAATGTATTCTCACCACATATAATATTTTGTTATTACATACCAAATCGCCGGTACCTTGAATGGATTATTCTAGCTTCTCCAGACTAGTAGGCGAGCTCACGGTGCTCAGCCTGGGAGAATTTACTAACAACACCCCTAGCAAGATCAGTTCACCGTTGAATCTACCATTGGCTCACAATAGGTCCTGCCACCAGTAAAGCCATTCGAAGAGTTCTATTAACGGTGTGATATGAAGCAATTACTGAAATTGACTTTTTTCGAGCAGATCCTAAAATTATTTTAAGGCGTGAACTTAATGCCAAACTTAACAGTAAAACCTGGAGCTATAAATGCGGATCGTAAATAAGAAAATTGGCTTTTAAAAGTATATTGCTCTCTCGTCTCCGTAACAGAAAATGACAGTGAGAGATGCGGCTCTAACTGAAAATATCTATGTGATAAGTCTCTTCCAAAAATGCAGCAACTTTTTATAAAATTTCGTCTTTTGTTTTGCATTAAATGTTCCGTAGTTTTAGAAGTATTCTATTCAATTAAAAACTAAAGTGATTAATCGGGCACTTGAATCGTTATCTACTTCATTCTTATATGATAATCAGAGATATATGTATAAAATATAGAAACTTCTTTTCCATTAAAGATAGACATAAAATTCTATCAAATGCGTATTTTGGCCGTAGACTGTAGAAAATAAACGCAATCCAGCTTTCCTTTTAAGATATATCTACAATATAACAATCCGTACATTAAATATAAAACAAATTGTCGTCCCGTTGATTGCAAGCTACCATAAAATATTATAGATTCTTCGCTCTCGGATGGAATTTATTGGGCTATAGCCATTCCCTTAGGCTGTAAAATATCGTATAATTTCGATAAATTTTACGATCATCTTAACTATTTCCTGTTGGTATCGGAGATCTTAAGTTGGTGTGAGTAATTTCGATATGATAATATAAAGGCATACCTAAACGTCTTACTGAATTTTGTAGGATGTGTTGGGATTTGTATACGTAGGAAGTCCTAGTTTGGAGCCAAGTGACAATGTGTGATTTCAGCCCGATTATTATAATTATTTTGCTAGGAGCCATAGCTCAGAGTTGTATCATTATAAAAGTACTTTGAATGGCCGCTTTTTTAACTTATTACCTGAAACTGATGATTGCTAAATTGGTAAATGAAGCATGGGAATCTGATCAAGAAATCAAGACCCGGATAGAAACTGCTCGAGACTCTTTTAATAAAATGAGGAAAGTTCTTTGCTGTCGTCAACTGTATATACAGCTCCGAGTCAGGCTACTCATGTGCTATATCTGGCCTATCGTCATGTATAGTTGCGAAACGTGGACCCTGAAAGAGGAAACTACAAGACGCCTACAGGCATTCGAGATGTGGTGCTACCGTCACATGCTACGCATTAGTTGGACGCAGAGGGTCAGGAACGAAACCGTGCTTCAGCGCGTTCATATGTCCCGGAAAATGTTGCCTTCTATCAAAAAGCGCAAGATAGAATATCTCGGCCACGTGCTCAGGAACGATAGATACATGCTGCTGCAGTTGATAATGATGGGCAAAGTGGACGGACAGAGACGTGCTGGGCGAGGAAAAAAGTCGTGGCTCCGGAATATCCGGAAGTAGACCGGTATTGCCTCCGTCGAACAGCTGTTCCGGCTGGCTGCTGACAGAAATTAATACAGAAAGCTAACGGCCAACCTTCAGGATTGAAGAGGCACTACAAGAAGAAGAAGAAGATGATTGTTGTTTTCCGGAGATAGGCCCAATTGTGAAATCATATCGCCATCATATTTCATGATTCTTGTGTACTGTTGTGAAAATAATTTCATACTAATGTTGTCAATATATTGTATGTACATTATATTTCTTACGTTTGCACGCTTAAAACCACTGAACCGATTTTCACGCAATTAATTCAGGGCATAATTTGAACTCTTGGAAACAATTAAATAGTCATTACTGTTTATTCTACTACTAAGCAAAAGATTTCCCCCATACTGTTGGACTTGCGACAGAAAGTTCATCCCAGTATAAATTTTTTAGTCTTGATGGGCAAACAGTAATCGATCGCACGATCGATATAAAAATCTTCATTATGCAAAATGACTAGCTGACCCGGCAGACTTCATAGTGCCTCAATCGATAAATAAAAGACCTAAACTTTTGACCTAAATTTATTTAGGTCAAAAGGTCTTTATTTAGGTCTAAGTTTACTTAGAACAAACAAAAGGAATCCGTCCGACGGGGGACACATCAAAGGAAAATCAAAATTGTTATTTTTATTTAATTCCGAGCATTTTCATATTTATTTACCTTTTAAACCTTTTCTGGACTTTCACAAATAATTCAAGACCAAAATTAACCAAATCGGTCCATCCGTCATCGAGTTTTAGCGAGACTAATGAACAGCAATTCATTTTTATATATATAGATAGATAGTGTGGTTAATCATATCATTATTAAAATTTCATTACCAGATGCGTTCGTGTTTAATCCATCTTCACTTCTGATCATAGGTGCCGATATTCGCATCGTAATGTTTATGGGTGACAGGAATGACACAGCAAAGCTATACCCGGGTACAGAACGAGAGCTCATAAATTTTTATGCAATAAAAAATTAAATAAACAGAAACATGAAACAAAATATTCAGAACGATACATGTTCAACAATTCGTTTTGTACAATTGGAGAGTGTTCAAACAAAATTAACAATAAGGGATACTGTAAAAATAAAATGTACATAATATGGAAATTTTAAACGATTCTCGGATGTGGAAATACAAACGAATTTTCCAATGTATTATTTATTATTATATTCCCATCTTTTTTATTCACGTGTCTACTAAAATCGAAATTGTATTTGGTAAATGCGTGAGTTTGATATCGTGGTATTTTATATTTGTGTTTGTGTGTGTTCATATTTTTACATGCGGAATATTTGGCGGAAATGTGATAATGTGTTTCGATTTGAAAGGCGGATCATCTGTTATGCAAAGAGAGACTTCGAGAATTATGTTTAAGGAGACCAAAGGTGTGGTTTGTTATTTACTACCACTTTAGAGGAAATCTTGCACTCAAAAATAAATAAGACAATCACACTATTTTATAAACACTTCTAATGTTTTTGTAGTATACAGTAGGTATATTATAATATTAACAAGAAACGGAAAAAATGAAGCTAGGCATATAGGATTAGATAAAAGCGTTGCAGAGCGTGGCACGCAATCAGTTAGTAATCGGAGCTACTTGAAGCGAAACAGCGAACGGATCACCTGAAGCGAAGCGGAAAAAGCGTATTGAGAATTTAAAGTGTTTGTGAAGTGTTTCATGTGCTCTAAGTGCAAATACAGTGTTAACTTGTACTTTGGTGGAGCATTCATTTATCCCTAGCCCCAGCGCGTAACAGTAATTTATGAAAAGCCTTTGTTAAGTAAATTTGTACAAAATTCGAAACTTTGGTCATTTTAAATTACTAGTGTACTTGTGAACCCGCTTGGTTAGGTACCACCACTCTACCTATTTCTGCCGTGAACCAGTAATGCGTTTCGGCTTAATGGATGCGGCAGTCGTTGTACTGTAGAAACCGAGACTTAGAACTAGTGTCTCAAGGTGGCGAATTTTACGTTGTTGTCTATGGACTCCACTGTAACCACTCAACATCTACCTATCCAAGCAACAAAAAAAATATGGCTCAATCAACCCTTTTATTATACTGGTCTCGTATAACTGGAAATCATAAGTCATTGTAATATCGCTCACTTTTAAGATTCGATCATCTTTATCTATATCTATACTAATATTATAAAGAGGAAAGATTTGTTTGTTTGTTTGTTTCGAATAGGCTCCGAAACTACTGGACCGATATGAAAAATTATTTTTCCATTAGAAGCCGACATTGTCCCTGATGAACATAGGCTACTTGATTTTATTTTTTTTTTATTTTTATTTTTTGATTTCATGTGTGTTCTAATGTTTCCGAACCGAAGCGAGGGCGGGTCGCTAGTAATAATATTATAAAGAGGAAAGATTTGTTTGTTTGTTTGTTTCGAATGGACTCCGAAACCACTGGACCGATTTGAAAAATTCTTTCACTGTTTGGAAGCTACACTATCCCCGAGTGACATAGGCTATATTCTTTTTTTATTATTTTTCTTATTTTTTTATTATTCTTTTTTTAAAATAGGGATCCTTGCTAAAACTCCAATAATGTAACCCAAGATTGTTCAAAACATATAATATTTTTTTTTAGTAAGCTGACGCAAATAGAAGGGTTGATGTGTGTGTATTTATGATTGTTAAAATGGGAATTTTTATTAAAGACCCGAGCGAAGCTGGAGCGGGCCGCTAGTGAGTAATAAATCCATAACATAAGTTAAATTGAAAACATACTACACGTCTTTATACGACTTTATCCAGCGCATATAGCACGGACACAATGGCGGTCGTTAGAACGCCGGTAATGCTAGAAAATTACCACAGCCGTGATTTATAACTGCTGCTTGGTAGAGGGCCCACACAATGGACCGTTGACCTAAATAGATACAGTTTAATCTTTTTCCGAAACACCAGGCGAAGTGAATGCGTTCCGTTCACGGAATCTGAATCTAAAAGAGTTAATTCGGTGTAATGATAGTAATAGATGGGGGATCGTCAATGTATTATGGTTTGGGACAGCAATGGACACTATAATCAAAGTCGGCAATCGATGTATCATAAAATATTTCACTGATATTTTGAATACTGTTGGTTGGACTTCTTGTGAGTCCGCACGGGTAGGTACCACTACTCTGCCTATTTCTGCCGTGAAGTAGTAATGCGTTCGGGTTTCAAGGGTAGGGCAGCTGCTGTAACTACACTGAGACCTTCGAACTTATATCTCAAGGTGGGTGGCGCATTTACGTTGTAAATGTCTATGGGCTCCAGTAGCCACTTAACACCAGGTGGGCTGTGAGCTAGTCCACCCATCTAAGCAATAAAAAAAAAAGAATTGAATGTGTTAGAATATCGTCATACGAGCTTTATTCGACTCGAAACTTTTTTAGCATTGCGTTTTGATTCTGAGATGTTTGTTGAGTCGAACTTTTCATCTCCTTTTTGTGAAGCACTCGAGTAGAATTATTACGAATTTTCAACCAGTTTTCTATTTCAAAGTTTAAATCAAAAGTAACGAATACATTCTAATGAAATAAATTGTAAGTCTTTGATACCTAATACTTAAACGGTCTTAGCTTGTTCAAACCGATATTCGTTGAAGAGACCAATTAAGGAATATAATGTATGTCTAACTTATTACACTTAAGTTAATTTTTTTCATCTTTAAGTTAAATTTGTCTCGAGGTAGCGGAATTTAAACACTGTTCGGTACGGATTTCCTTAGATCACGTCATCTTTACAACATGACGTGATAAATACACACATGGAATTTCATTTTTAGGTATTTAAACTTATTAATATGACTAGCTGACCCGGCAGACTTCGTAGTGCCTCAGCCGATAAATAAAAGACCTAAACTTTTGTATAAAATAAACTTAAAACAAACAAAAGGAATCCGTCCGATGGGAAACGCATCAAAGGGAAAACAAAATTGTTATTTTTATTTAATACCGAGCGTTTTCATATTTATCTACCTTTTAAACCTTTTCTGGACTTTCACAAATAATTTTAGACCAAAATTAGCCAAATCGGTCCAGCCGTTCTCGAGTTTTAGCGAGATTAACGAACAGCAATTTATTTTTATTTATATATATTTTAGAGTCCTAATTTTTGTGACGAAATACTTGGAGCATTGTGTAATAAAATCAAACAAGGAAACAATAATTGCGTAGCTGCGTAATACCTAGTGGTAAGGCGTCTTGTGAGTCCGCGCGGGTAGTTATCACCTTCCTGCGTATTTCTGCCACGAAGGAGTAATGTGTTCAGGTTAGTAATGTATCAGGTTTTGTCGTCGTCGTGGCCTAAAGGATAAAACGTCCGGTGCATTTGTGTCGAGCGATGCAACGGTGTTCGAATTCCGCAGGCGGGTACCAATTTTTCTAATGAAATACGTACTTAACAAATGATCACGATTGACTTCCACGGTGAAGGAATAACATCGTGTAATAAAAATCAAATCCACAAAATTATAATTTGCGTAATCACTGGTGGGAGGACGTCTTATAAGTTCGCACGGGTATGTACCACCACCCTCCCTTTTTCAGCCGTGAAGCAGCAATGCGTTTCGGTTTTAAGGGTGGGGCAGCCGTTGTAACTATACTGAGACCATAGTACTCATATCTGAAGGTGGGTGGCGGCATTAACGTTGTAGACGTCTATGGGCTCCGGTAACCACTTAACACCAGGTGACCTCGTCCTCACATCTACGCAATAAAAAAAAGTAATGTGGGATAGCTGTTGTATAAAACTAAGTTGAGTCTTAAGCCTAATGTCTCAAAGAGGGTTGTGGTACTTAAAACTATTTGAGCCGTGACTTCCTTCGCTCGTATATACAATAAAAAGCAAATCAGACATCGGTTTGATGGCGAAGCTATGTAAAATAGAGACACCCTGTACGCTACGGTGGTTGTGTTTACAATTAACCTCGGTACAAAATCATCTTACATTTAAAATGCAGTAAACGACATAATTTTAAAACATTTCCCCAAGTTTTTTCTCTCGCAACGACTCATTGTTCCCACGTTATTGTTGTCCGTTAATCGTGCATTTTCGCCGAGATGGCGCCAAGAAAGGCGAAATTTAAATATCAAACAATAGCTTTATCATCAATCATTCCTTTTGAATTAATTTAATTTACCTTCAATTTGATGGAATTATGTATTTATTTGATGGTTTACGCAATTTATGCTTAATTTTAGGAAGCTGATGAATTTTTGCTGTTACAAAGCTGGCTGCCCGAGTTTGTATTATAACTGTTTCTTTACACAGCATTAACGCAATTTAGGAAGATAGAGATAATCTTTCTCACGATTCTTAGATTCGTTTTGTGCCAAGTAATAGGGTCAAGATCAGATTTAATAATCTTTTTTTTTATTGCTTAGATAGGTGGACGAGCTCACAGCCCACCTGGTGTTAAGTGGTTACTGGAGCCCATAGACATCTACAACGTAAATGGGCCACCCACCTTGAGATATAAGTTCTAAGGTCTCAAGTATAGTTCTCAGTGGCTGCCCCACCCTTCAAACCGAAACGCATTACTGCTTCATGGCAGAACCCGCGCGGACTCACAAGAGGTCAAATATCCAATTCATTAACTCTAGCATTAGACGCCTGCAGCTTGGCACTACGAGCAGGCTTAGGGTAACTGTACTAGTCGAACTCGGCAAAGAGTGCGACGTGCAACCAAACCAATATATCAGCTTGCTGAGTTTCTTGCCGAACTTTCTCAGCGGGTCGTGATTCCGCTCCGGTAGTAGATTCATCGAAATAGCGGTCCTAGAGCTTTTAGGTCAATTTCGGAGGCGCTCGGGCAGGTGTTAGTAAATCCTATCGTTTCTGGCTGAGCCCGTACTCATCCACCTATTCTGGTGAAACCGAAAAATCCCGGGCCACTAGTAATCCTCAATTCCTAAAAAAAAACTTCTAAATGCATGTCTACATTAAAACTTACCTTTCAATTACATAAAACGTTAGTCGTTTTAAAACTTGGGCCGTAAAAAGTATTAGCGTACCCCGGAATCTGCCAGTCAGCCATTCTGCTAACTCACGGATATCTCTCTGAATATATTTTTTGGAAAATACGCGAGCAAGTTCTCTTTTGAAGCGTATCGGACGTCAGCAGAAATTAGGGTTAATCCTTGCTCATACAGTTACAGTAAAAACTGCGGCTCAGCGGTACTATAGCTTAATTTCGTACGAACGGACATTATTGAACGAAGAATTAAAGGATATTTATGGATATTCCCTATGCGTATTTAATCGTGGTTTATCTCTCGATTGGTTGCAGCCTGTCCAGATAACACTGTAGTGTCACTATGTATTATTATTATTATTATATAATATAATATAAGACAATAAAACTGAAAGTGTTTTTAAAAACTGTGCGGGTGGTTTAATTTGACTAACACTTCAACACCAGTCCCCCCAGTGTCAGATCTATCAGTCAAGGTCGTTCTGAGTCTTCACAGGTCAAAATGGCGGCTGATTTTATCTTCGTGACGAAAATATTACTTTTTCGAATCAGGAAGGTAGACTAGTAATAAACAATGTACATATTGTTACCCCGGTTGGAGCAACGCCATCTATCGCCGAATGGTAGAAATGAATATCAAAAGAACTAGTAAAGTCGAAAACGCTCGAGAAGTACAACGCCACCTATTATAATTATCAAAAAGCGGAAACACACATATCGAAACTACTCGACCTTTCAAGAATGTTCTCGACAATTCCAGGGATGTCGTATCCACTACAAAAGTGTTGAAGAGATGACACGAAGGCAGCTAGTAATCGGATCTAATCGAAGCGAAACAGCGAATGGATCACCTGAAGCGAAGCAGAAGAAGCGAATTATGAATTGTAAAGTGCTCGTTAAGCTTAAGTGTTAAATAGGGTTTATAATTTGTACTTCAGTAGAATTCTTATTCGAATTGAGAGTTTTAAAGTGTCTCTGAAGTGTTTTAAGTGTTCTAAGTGCTAATACAGTGTTAGCTTGTAATTCGGTAGATTTTTTTTTTATCCCGGACCCCAGCGCGTAACAATATGTTAAAGCCAAAGCAGCCTAGTAGGGGCAAGAATTCAGTCAAAGAAGTTCCATCGTTTCACGATAAATCAAAATGTAATAAGGGTATTGAAACAAATGTGTTTAATCAACATTATTGTGAGCGTTTTTTAAATAAAATTGTGTTATGGATAAAGACTTGTATTTTTTTAAAAATAATATCGCCAGGCGCCACCGACCAATACAATAAAAATCATGCTCATAATTTTTACTGTTTTCCGTCATTATAACAAAATTAAATACACTATGTAAGACTTTAGACTGTAATATCTTTAGGCCCGACAACCATTCCACACAAGGTGAACAGAACAATTCAACCATCTATGGAATAGATCTATATTTATGTATTCCATAGATTGGTGAATTGTTGTTGTTGTTGTAATATATCCCTATGGATATAATAGATACAGGGAAATTTAACAATAGCAACTATAGGTGTAATGAACAAGAAACAATAGTCCAATAAATTCTATCTAATTGTAAGCATAATAATATGTAAAATACATTTTATATACCACATCCATTCGTTCCGGGCCATACAAACTCTCTGTTTAATCCACGCTTTTAATAAATTTTACTGAAATTGATTTAAAAAAAAATCCCATCGCAAAATATTATCGAATTGATAGCAGTAGGCAAAGTTTTGTATGTAGCTACAACGTATTTGGGTTGGGTTCCATTAAAGCATTTAGAAGGAAGGGTACTTTAACTTTTATGTATAGACAAAAAAGTATATAGTGCATGGTGTATTAATTATGTTGTGGCGGGTAGCCATCATAGAACGCGTCATAATTGACAGATGTCTAAATTTGGCTTACGACTACTTCAAGATAAGCTTAAAGAAACTACCAGAACATTTGTACTAACGCATGTGGTCTGACAATCCAATCGACAAGTTAAATATGAAATATGTTAATGATACTTAAAAAGACATACTTATTGTGTTTACACAAATACACGTATTTTATATATTTTTATGTTGAATAAAAAATTTTTTTTTTTTTTTTCATTTGATTTGATAAGGTAAATTAGTAAATATAGCCGTTACTTTGTATATCTATTTTTAAATTTTGTGAACAAAAACCTTCTACTACGATCTACGTCCTATGACGACCGACTAACTACGACCGAAGAAGACAGGGATGGAGTTTGTGAATGACAATACGAGAGAGAGAGAGAGATGAGTGAGTATTGAGATGACGGCTGATAGAAGAGAATGAAAGAGAAAAATTATCTGTGCCAAGAAAAAGAAGAAGAACAAAAATAAAATCGGTTGTCTGTAAAGTCGATTTACAGACGATAGTTAAACGTGACAACGTCATAAAAAAGTACTGATGGAATGGTTTCATTTTTTAATTATCACAATTATCGTTGCTATAAAGAATTGACACCACTGTATTGGAGTGATGTAGGCAAAATAAGAGAGAACTGTTCAAGTCGACAATTTGTGTAATACTGTCATAATTTAGTGTGTGCAGTTACAAATATAAGGTTAGGCGAACTGCACACTACACTACACTCACTTTTCACTGAACTTTATACTTGACGAAAACATGTAAATTGTGTAGCAATGTATTATTGTGTAGCAGCTGTCCACGCGGATGCATCGCCCAATCAAGTAGGAGAAAGACAGATGTCGAACGCTGCCGAACGCGGAGGCCGATTGTGCCTCTTTGTCGCTCATTGCGCACTCTCGCTTGCACTTCAAGCCTTAAATGGAACGCCTCATAAGTCATTGTTTTTCGTGCGTGCAGCCGGCTCCATTGAATTATAAGATGTTGTCACGTCCAAAACCTGCTAATGGGAGGCTTAAACGACGACAGGAAAGATCTTCCACCGAGCGGATGATACTGCTCGGTGGACCGACGGTCCGAATATTGTTGTTCGGAACTTGTATATGTACAAGCTTATCTTGAAAATATCGTAAGCGAGGTTCAGGCATCTGTCAAATATCTTGCGTTGTATGAAGGCTACCGCCACAAGTATGTAAAAGTAATTACGCATCTTGAAATTTGGGGTAATAAGAATAATACATTTTACCTTTGAATTGAGTTTAAATAATTTTAGCTAGATTTCATTATTTACGTAAACATTGGAAAAAACAGTTTAATCTGCCTTAAGCCTGCTGTGCCTCCGAAAACTGTAGAGCATTAAGACAGTGAGAAAATTAGCTTATAAAATTAACCTAACCTTCGTTCTAAGCCTAATAAATGACTTCAGAAATCTGATAATTTACTATTCTACTACTGCCTACAGGCTTCCATCAAATCTTTACAAAAATACTTTGTAAGATACACTTGCAAAGTATCTTATATATTCAAATTTAATTTAGTAACAAGTGACATTTCCCGATTCCTTTTGATATCGTTTCGGATACGTCGATATAAAACATTACATTAAACCGAATGTCCCCGGCCGTAATGGCGAAGAAATTGGGTCACCACAAGAAATGAGTGTGATTTTTGGTATCAATAGTTCTCAGATAAAATTTTCATAATTCGAAACAAATGGATTTGCGAAAATTTTCAGACAAAGAGACTGACTCTATCTTTTCTATAAGGTCTTAATTTGAAAGAGGAAGCAAGGGGTATTACATATCCCATTCTGGATTTCGAAGCCATTGTTTCCTTGCGACAGAAATAAGCAGAGTGGTGATATCACCGCGTGCTAACAATACCTTCAGTTACCTATAGCTAAAGTTTTAAGTTCATGCAGTCGCTTAGTTATTGCAAGCCATCACGCGACCATATACATTGACAACCTCAAATTGGCTCAATTAAACCATTTAAAAAAATATATGCAACGGCAGATACTTTATTCTTATTACCTATTGCAGAGGAAAACCGCATCATATTGCTTCGCCATGACCACTATCAAGATATCTAGTCAATACTTAGCTATCTAAAATCCAAATAAACCTGCTAAAGAAAGTTATTACGCAATAAAAAAATATGTTAACACTTCCCCGAGACAAAATTCGTCTATAGGCCGTATACATTATTTATAAGGCACATCAAACTCCCGGGCGTTATTTCACGAAGCTTTGTCATTGTATGGGCTTATACTGCGAACAGCTGCCTTGATTTACTCGACCCAAGAGACGGATGGGCATGGGGATTTAATCTTGAAAAATGAATTGAGTTAGTCGAAAGGCGAAACCTCCAATCGACTGTCTGGAACCAATAAAGTAGTAACATTAAAATTTTGTGCTTTGGACTTCTTGGATAGTGGTAAAAACAAATAATATGAATCGAACAATCCTTTAGATTACTCCAACCTAAGTTTAATATAATTATATGCCTAGTCTAGACATAGTTAACGACCCAAATATTACACAAGACGGTTTCTATTCCCATTTTTTTACCTCGAGATATGAGTTTCCAGTAGCATAAAGCTGTACAACAATTGCCCCACCCTTGAAATCGAAAAGCATTATTGCTTTGCGATAGAAATAGGCAGGATGCTGTCCCTATTTGTGCGGACTAACAAAGCGCCCTATCACTAATTGAAAACTTTCCGTGAAAACCTCCTGCTAATTTTTATCCTCAAATATCTGTCCAATGTCTACGATTCCATTCTCACGAAAATTTACGTTAAGTTGTCAAATTACAACATAAAGGTATGTAACGCTGAGTTTTGGAGCTGATATGAATCATTCACCTATCGTCACATCCCTAGCCTTGCCACGAATGTCCGTATTTATGGGAGTCGAAGGACACGGATCGGCGCCTGGATTTATGAGTTTTCAATGAGACACTGAAAACTATCAAGGCTTTGTCTTTGTCGAGAAAATAAAACGATTACTCAGCTGCATCTTCCGTCAACATAAATATATTTATCTAGTTCAGGCATTGTTGTTTACATTCTAGTATATCTTAATGATTTTCTTTTGACGTGACAACGTCTTATAATTCCATGGAGCCGGCTGCACGCACGAAAAAGCATGGCTCATTGAGGCGTTCCATTTAAGGCTTGAAGTGCAAGCGACAGCGCGCAACGAGCGACAAAGATCGGCCTCCGCGTTCGGCAGCGTTCGACGTCTGTCTCTCTCCTACTTGAGTGAGCGATGCATCCGCGTGGACAGCTGCTATACAATAATACATTTACATGTTTTCGTCAAGTATGAAGTTCAGTGAAAAGTGAATGTGGTGTCAATTGTTTATAGCAACGATAATTGCGATAATTGAAAAATGAAACCATTCCATCAGTATTTTCTTATGACGTTGTCACGTTCAACTATCGTCAGTAAACCGACTTTACAGACAACCGACTTTTTCAAGTAAAAAAAGTTTTGGCTTATTTTTATTTTATAGAAAACGGTAGTCACAGATGCCAATGTACTTTAACAAAATTAGGGACTTGCCGTTGAAGAATCTTCTGAAACCTGGCGATGTAAAATGTGTAACAGGGCTAAAGAACCACCGAAAAGGGGGGTCCATATCAACTAGGTGCTGTTTTATAGAAATCCTTTCTATAAAACTGATGTAAATGAGCACAGCTAAAAATAAAACCCACTGCGATTGTGAGTTGTGCGATGGACAAAGGGAGATGATCTTAAACAATTATTACAGAATATATTCTCTGGGTAGTACAAATGATTGCTGGAAAAGACAGGTGTATAGAAATGTATAGAGCTACTTCGTTATTACGAAAGACGAACGAAATAGTCGAACATGATATAATATTCATCGGAGCTAAAGCCAATAAACTGCTGATTAAAAGGGAAACGATATTCAACAGTTAAGGCGTCCGAGAATTTTCATCTTTATTTCATCATGTTTAGACTTAGACAAGACTGTTTATTCTATCTAGAATCTAGAGTATAGTGAATATTTTTTTATATTTAGTGATTAGATTCTGCCATACTTAAAGGTTGCTTTGATTAAATTAATCGTATAGGGAAGGTATTTGGAAATTATTACAAAAAACAAGTTGAGAAAATAATAATATTAAAAAATAGCGAGGTTACGAATGGAGTAGAATTCTGTCACCTGTCAACTATGCCTGGTTTTGAGTACATTAAATATATAAGTATAGTGTCATACCATTTCAAATAATTATTACAATTATTATTGTTTATTTTAGATAAGAGTATTACAAATATTTGTATTAAGTGTTTGCATGTTGTATTACAGTGTCTTCATGTGACCATTTATTTATTTATTTATTTATGTACACACAGAAAAGAGGACATAATACAGAGTAATAGGAAAATTATGTACAAAGGCACTGTCTGTTATGCTGTTTAATATTTTAAACGAATTTATTGATGATTTGATGACAAATGTCTTCATTTATTAGATCTTCTTCTTCTTATCAGCCCATGGACGTCCACTGCTGGACATAGGCCACCCCCAAGCCTCGCCACAAAGACCGGTCCTGCGATGCCTGCATCCAGCGGATCCCCGCAAACCTCAATAGGTCGTCGGCCCACCTTGTGGGAGGCCTACCCACGCTACGTCTTCCAGTACGCGGTCGCCACTCAAGAACTTTCTAGCCCCAACGGCCATCCGTTCTGCGAGCAATGTATCCTGCCCACTGCCACTTCAATGTCGCAATCCTTTGGGCTATGTCGGTTACCATGGTTTTCCTGCGAATCTCCTCATTTCTGATTTGATCTCGCAGGGAAACTCCGAGCATAGCCCTCTCCATTGCTCTTTGGGTTACCTTGAGCCTTCTCATAAGGCCCTCATGTATTATATAATCTATATATCCTCTCGCAGGTCTGCTGGAAGAGATTTCTTAAAGAAATAAGCAGTGCCTTTGTACATAATTTTCCTATTAGTCTGTACTATGTCTTCTTTTTTGTGTGTACATAAATAAATAAATAATAAATAATTTAAAAAATGCTTTTACTAAATTGGTATGTACATATATTATTATATATTTCATAGAGTGTCTGAAAGATACATACTAATTTACTTAAAGTAGTAGTGTCTGCTTCTAGCACGTGTTATTTCATTCGTTAATTAGCACTAGTTATTGGTAGGTGCAATTCTTTATGCTGTTTCCAGAATGATCAGACTAATTAAAAAACAGCTATTCAACAATACTAAAATGACTAAAAATGTAATTTTCATTACCAAAATTATAAAACACGTATCGAAAATTCTATCAACACAAAAATAATTTTAATACACCGAACAAATGCTATTACTATTCAAATTTGATTCCATAAAATACAACCAACATTTATTCCTCCACTATTCTCTCACCCAAAGAGTCATAAATTTCAGGCATCTCTTATTATATCCACTGCTACGAAGCTTCGTCCAAAATATGATGGCCAATTCTGTGGACTTTCATACTCTGTGTGACGTTTGGTCCAATTTATACTTATTTAGAAATTATATCTCAATCGTAACGGTAGCATGTCGAGCTGATAATGAAAAAATCTAGGATTATTTTGTGAAGATGTCGTAAACTAAAGAGACATGGGATAATAGGCACTATGTACTCTCACTAAGAAAGGTGTAACATAACATTTATAAACAAATAGGTACATACTTATTTGTGTCCATAAACGGCTTTCATGTTGAAAGAAAACTTTGTATATAAATAAAATCCTCAAAATGTATACAAAATTGCGTAATTATCAATGGCAGAATTATGCTTCCATCTTTTTGATTTTAAAGATCCTACAGGTGTTTAAGTCTTCGACGTCAGGTATACGGATGTCGTGATATTCAAGGTCGCCGTAACTTTGTAACTCAACAGTAGGTGGACAGTGAACGCTACACGCATAACTAGCTTAGAAAAAAAAAAAAAAACTTAAGCTATAAAGTGAGAAATAGCTTCAATTGTACGTTTTATTTTATTTTAATTTAATTAATATCAGTAGCTTAAATAAACTGGTATTGTGCATGTAATTATAGTTATAATCTACTCACTCTAAAATGAAGTCAGCGAAAATTTATTGTTTAAAAATAGTAAATCATGACCAATTACAATCTAGTAAGGATTTAGAATCAGAAAGTACAGCACAACGCATTATCATAATGTCAACTCGTATATCAAGACTGTTAATTTCCTTACAATCAATCAAGTGATCTAAAAACCTGTCAGTCGTAGGGCTCCTTGGTCGATCTTAACGGGGATCAAATTGGGTGATTATTGATAAGGAAATAATCGAAGTAAATCGAAACAGTGGGCTGTGTTACTGATTACCTAAAGGCGGTGTGTCCGGTTATATCCACAAAATGTTATTTAATCTTTACTCTTTCTCTCTTCCTAGCTACTTATCACACATCGTGGTGGGGTCAGTTTAGAGAAGTAGGAAAACACCGGAATTTTACTCGCGTGCCAAGGTAGTTTACTGGTGGTAGGACCTCTTGTGAGTGCGCGCGGGTAAGTACCACCACCCAACCTATTTCTGTCGTGAAGCAGTAATGCGTTCCGGTTTGAAGGGTGGGGCAGCCGTTGTAACTATACTTGAGACCTTAGAACTTATATCTCAAGGTGGGTGGCGCATTTACGTCTTAGATGTCTATGGACTCCAGTAACCACTTAACACCAGGTGGGCTGTGTGCTCGTCCACTTATCTAAGCAAAAAAATAAAATAAAAAAAGAACTGCTTGTGTTTTGGTTGAAAGAATTTTAATCCACCGTTGCTCAACAAGCCACGTCTGAAATTCACCAGTGACAAAATTTAGTCGAGGTATAGGAAGTCTTCTCACTTCGACGACCAGCGCTAATCCCGTCATTGAAACAGCGATACTAATTACACTCTTTTCCTCACATATATTCAGCATTCAATTCCAGGTAGGCTTTGTAATGTAGAGCTTTACTAAGCACGACACAGAGACACGAGATTAATAATGTAAACCGAATCTAAGCCGTGTGTTCCAGCGATCGCAATTAAGTCGCTGTCAATGTCATATTCATTCTCATGACAGTATTCGGTAGGGAATGTTTAAGCAAGGAGATTAAAGCAGTATACTTTGCACACACATACATAATATATTAATAACGCCGTTGTGAAAATCAAACAAAAATGGCGATTTCTGGTATTTTACCATATCGTATTTTACAATACAATATATGTACTATTCAAACAATAAAATATTGGTTTGTTTGAATTGTTCGTATTGTTCCCAACGCTGACCCAATAAAATTTAAACTTTTAGGTGTGGTTAATTAAAGGAGCTTTTGTAGTATAGTATAGATAACACACGAGAGGAAACTTATTAATCCTTTCGTTGATTGATCTTTTTCCCCCGCCTAATCGTTAATAGCTTAGGGGGCTATTCCAATTACGGATTTGTAGGTGAGCTCACTAGGCTCCATCTAGGAGGAATTGATAATACAATCTCCTCACAAGAGCAGCGCTTTGCTGAATCTACCACCGGATCGAAATCGCGACCCACCGAGAAATTAGGTATGGGCTAACTGGCACTCCGAACTCTTCATAGCAATTGAGGAGCTCGACGAGAATAGTGACTGGTGCTTGGAGTACCTAAAATCACTGAGAGTGTATTGGAAGGATCTGACAGGACATGCTTGGAGCGATGGTGGATATGTAAAGAGGCGGCCACAATAAGAGGGTTATCGTGTCGCGCCTATTTTTCGAAGAATTTTTATCAACAATGAGTCGTAATTTGTACAATGTTTGAAGCTTTTTATTCACAAGGCATACATTGCGATTAGAAGACGAACCACTCATCATTATGAGCAATTTTAAATACTTAAAGCTTTTTAACGGTCTCTTACTTGAATAATTTACTTGATAAGAGAATCCCAGGAGAAGATGAAAGTCCAAGTCAATCAACAGCCAGACCTCAAGATACTGTTAGACCGTTCTTTCAGAAATGGCACGCAATCATCTAAAAATATTTTTTAATCGAAAAATAGACGGTTATTACCACAATACTCAAATATCGACTAAGAACAGCTCAATCGTCCGTAATGTCCACGGAAATTGTAAAGTGCTCGGAACATCGGAAATAATAATTGGTTAAACTGTAAATGTAATGTTAATTATGATTGCTATTCGCACATACCGAAGAAAATAATACTAAGTAAATTAGTGACAGGAATAGGAATGAATAAACCGTGCGAACAATGTCCTGCGCCATGTCATTAATATTAATCAAAATCAAAACAGAGCCGCGATTCTCTAATTCAACTCTACATTTTACGAATGAAATTTTAATTCCATGAGATTCTATTGCAGATTAGCTGACCCGGCAAACTTCGCAGTGCCTCAATCGATAAATAAAAGACCTAAAATTTTGTATAAAATAAACTTAAAAGAAACAAAAGGAATCCATCCGACGGGGGAAACA
This sequence comes from Bombyx mandarina, assembly GCF_030267445.1. Taxonomy (NCBI): domain Eukaryota; kingdom Metazoa; phylum Arthropoda; class Insecta; order Lepidoptera; family Bombycidae; genus Bombyx; species Bombyx mandarina. The sequence continues at coordinate 14,281,807 of NC_143221.1, forward strand.
TCAAAGGAAAAATAAAATTGTTATTTTTATTTAGTTCCGAGTATTTTCATATTTATCTACATTTTAAACCTTCTCTGAACTTCCACAAATAATTCAAGACCAAACTTAGCCAAATCGGTCTAACCCCTCTCGAGTTTTAGCGAGACTAACGAACAGCAATTCATTTTGATATAAATAGATAACAATGCCACCGCAATAATTAAAATGCGAATCTCGAAAATTAAAAAGGCCCTCTCAATTATTCAGGCTTGCGACTGTAATATAAACATCCATTAAAATAATATTACTTCAGAACGGATTTTTTTTTACAAAAACGACCAATTGCATACCGTTTTTAAGCACCGGCATTAATTTACTCAATGTCCATATAATTACATAAAGTCATGATTGAACAACACAAGCGTTGGCCTTCCATATTTTGGAACTATACATTGGTAACACTGGCCTTGCATACTTTATTACAATCGATCTAAAAGAATAAGACATTTGACGTAGACCATCCTAAATTGTCACTAGTTAGCTTAAATTGTTGACGAGTTTTTGGAGGACGTAATCAGAGTCGAGAGTCGGGTCTTATTAGAAAACGTATCTGTTTGAAGTTGGCGTTTCTCAAAAATAGAAATGTTTGGATAAAATACCAAAACAAATGACAAAAATACACAAAAATATCTAAACTTAGAAATCTAATTTGGTCGTTCGTTTCGCTTTCAGTGTTTTGGTTTATTTTCTAAATTATTTTAAGCTGAAATGTTTTTTGGTGTTTAAGTATAGCCGTTGGTTTAGAGGCCTTGTCGCCTATCCAGAACTGTTGGACGTACTTGAGTGTTAGGAGGGAGGGCTTGCTAGTGACTTACCGAGAGTCCCTGAAGGAGGCCTAATAGCTCAAGGGCAGCTGTCTTGGTCGTGCATCTACTACCAGGTTGGGGTCCTGCTGTCAAGAGAGAAGAAAGGAGAAGCTCAGTAGGCTCCACTCTTCAGCAAGTTTAATGAGAAAGGTAAGGAAGATATCTAATATCCTTGTTTTATAAGACCCAGATACTTGTCTTTTTAACCCAGGGTAATGTTTTGACAAAAAGGGGGCCCTGGGAAAACAAACTGAACTATTGTTTCTAGAATAAATCATCACTTATCACAAGACCGCTTGTCTGTAAAATTATTGTTTCTTGAATAGATAAAACTCTTGAAAAATATCAAACATTCTACTGTAACTTCAGTATATGATGACGTAAAGCCCCAAAAAGATTATTTAATAATTTTTTTCTTTAATTACAGACAGGTTAGTCGTTTAGTGTTGAGAGTCGGCGCAGCTTTTTCTTAAGATTTGAGTATGACTCCGACGGCTCCGTCAGTCAGGCGCACTTGGGATGGCCAAATGACTAATAACATATTTGACCGTCGCCACCCACAAACCCCCCCTTGGCACGTTTCAGCTATGGTATTTTTTTGCTAGACCAATTACGTCCCTGCTTCGGAATCTAAATTTAGACGAACGAAGTATCTGGTCAGGTTCAAGCCACTGTATTTACGTTGTCAAGGCTATTTATATTAAGTGAACAATTGAATATTGTATGGGTCCTGTCGTTTTCGTTTCGATGTAATTATTCAAGTTTATTTTTGTTTTATCTGTCTCTGTTTGTATACTAAATATGTGCTAGAGTTTTTTTAAGTTATTTTTATTTAATTCTCAATACTAGAGGTCCCGCAGTAGTCGAAATTCGACTATAATTAATTGGAATTGTAAGTTTGTACACTATTATGATTGTATTTTATACTTCTATAATCACAAATTTCGCCAAGACTACACTATAAAAAATATTAACAATGACCAACAATATTTAATCTATTCTCAATTTGACAATAGACGTCAAGAACAAAAGTTTGACAATAAATAGTATGCATGCGTGTGTGCGTCAAATACATGGTATGTAGTGTGTGTAATGTTTTCTTTATTGATTTAATGTATCTTTTATGCATTATTTAAAAAAATATTAGCATTGTGCACTTCTTTTCTATATTCTCTATAAATTAGGAAAATTTCATACTCTTCCGTCCGCGCAATTTTCGTGAAAAGGGATACACAGTTTTTGCTTCACGTATTAATATATAGATAAAGATGACCTTACAGTCCACCTGATGACGACGCAATATGTGCCGTTGTACCTGAGATTTAGAACTTATGTCTGAAGGCACATTAACATTGTTGATGTCTATGGACTCCGGTAACCACTTAAACCTAGATAGGCCGTGAGCTCGTACAGCCATCGAAGCGATGAAACAGCTAAAAACTATTCATTGTAAGCAAAAATAAGCTATAATACAATGTCTACTGCTTTGGAAGGCAGCATATGGCCATCATCGTAGCTTTAACAGAGCAACTAATACTGTCAGATGGGCATATGCCTCATTTAGTTCAATTCGATTCGAATTATATTATTTTAACGTTTTAATGACAGGATTTTACTTCTTGTAATGTCCCTCCAGCTTCTCCGGTCATTGACCCATGAAGAGCTTCGTGGAATGGGATCTCTAGTGTGTGCGGTTTGATCGAACCACCTTGTCGAACTGCGCCCGCGGGGTCTTTTTCCCTCATCTCATCTTCCCTGTCACGAATAGTCTCTCTAGGCTATCAGGTGTTTTCCGAGAAATATGAGCAAAGTTCTCGAGTGCGCGGCAAAGGCATAAGACATAACGTAGACTAAAAAGCACTATTGAATACCAAACTTAATTTAAAAACTACTACAAAACTCGTAGCATCTACGCCGTAGCTTACGTAGTGCGTTCGTAGCGAACGCTGTCTACGAAATTGAATTTATGTTCTACTTACCATCGTAGTGGAATAGCTCATGGCTGTGCCATGTATGTACGGTGTGAAATGGCGATGGTGCCCAGAGATACCACAATGCCAGCGATATAAGTCTTAAGTGCATTTTAATAGCTGTTATTATTTTGCAGCAAAACCTAAAAATATCGGCATAGAAATTTACCACCCTGGCTGTCCCATTAAATTTATATAAAATACATCTTCTAATAATACGGTATGTAACAAATGTTATTCAGTACTAGTAAACCTTCTAGTAGTCTTTCGCGAACATTTTTACTCTGAAAATATCATACTATTTGATGATTCCAATTACAGATAGTTGCATAGCTCGCTGGGAGTACAGGCATCTTTATTTAAATTTTATCTCATAGATGAGTGATCAAGTTCACGGTCTATTTCATAAGATCAAGTGGTTACGAGATCCCATAGACATTACAACTTGATAACCTTCTTGAGATATTAGGTAAATGAAAAGTCTCTATCGTTATCTGTCTTCATCGTGGTTCGTTCGTGAAGTTTTAAAAATGATATTCGTTTTAAAAGTAGTTTACATTATTTTCCATTCCCTTTGTTGATACAGCATAAGCTACGATAATACAATTTTTTTTTTTTATTAGCTTTTTCCCGCGTCTTCATCTACGTAGAAAGTGAAAATATTTTTGAATAATAGAATGTTTAGGAACTATTTAAGGCACCAAGTGATGTTATATAGCCTTTAGCCTACCTCAATAAATGGGCTATCTAACACTGAAATAATTTTTCAAATTGGACCAGTAGTTCCTGAGATTAGCGCGTTCAAACAAACAAACTCTTCAGCTTTATAATATTAGCATAGATGGGTGAGCGAGTTCACTGGGTGCTAAGTGATTACCGGAGCCCATAGACATCTATGAAGTAAATGCCGCCACTCACCTTGAGATATAAGTTCTAAGGTCTCAGTATAGTTACAACGGCTGCCCCACCCTTCAAACCGCAACGCATTACTGCTTCATGGCAGAAATAGACAGGGTGGTGGTACCTACCCGTGCGGACTCACGAGAGGCTGAAAGTTTGCCCACCGTCAATGCATAAAGACAAAGTTCAATTCTGAGGAACAATTTCGAACATCAAGCACACAATAATGTTTATCTTAATCCTTGAGTGGTTCAATGTTAAGTTAATATAAACCGTGTGGGTGTGTTACATGGAAAATTCAATGTAACAAATCATAAAACTTGGAAATTTTGATTAAAGTTTATCTTTAAATCAAATTTTGTAATTTTTGTACGTTAAATTTTATTTAATTTTAGTAATGGTGAATTGTTTTTGATCCTTAAACTAGTAAACGTTTTTGTTGTTAGACGAATAGATAGAAAACGCAGAATCAAATGCGTTACCACTAAAAATACCTACTATAATTGCTGTATCGGTGCTAGTAATGTTACAAGCCTGAGAGAGCTGTGTCTTGAAGATCTTATTTATATATCTTTGACAGCCTTTTTAGTCTGAAGTGGTCATCAAAGCTCATACGTCATAACGAGACGCCATTCAACTTGAAATTTAAGGCCGAAGTCTTAATTATGTATGTAGCCTATTACGGTTGTTCCACCCTTAAAACTGGATCACATGACTGCTTCTTGGTCGAAACACTTAGAATGGTCATCCTACGGTAAATACCCTTGAGGGGGAGGGTGACGGGAGAGACCAAAACCGGAAGAATCCAAAAGGTAGACGTTAAAGGAACGAGATCTTCCGGTGTCTTACTTAATATGGGTGTTCCTCAGGGTTCCATATTGGGTCCCTTCCTATTTCTTGTATATATCAATGATGTGAATGATGCTATCTCGCGCGTGGTACATTAGTTTAGTGTCAATAATCTGTTATTAAATAACAACAAAACAAAATGTATAAAATTTACCACACCTAATGTTACAACAAGTTGACAAACATAGGCTTGCGTTGCCGGCGGCTCGAATTAAGAAAATAAGCAACTCTTTTAGGGGGCTGGGTGTACAGCTTTTCAACAAGATCCCACTAAACGTTCAACTACTACCTGTTCATAGATTTAAGAAAGCTGTTAAGGAACGTTTGTGCAACAAGGCATATTATAAAGTTAAGGATTATTTACTAGATGGCACTACGTGGGAATGAGGCGCTCGCTCCTGGCCTTTTCATTTTTCATTATTATTATTTTTTTTTTAATTGTATTTTTTTTGACTTGTTTTTTCTTTTATTGTGAATATTTCTATTTATTTAAAAAAAACAAAATATTTGAGAAAAAACAAAAAAAAAAGCCCGCTGAGTTTGTTTCGCCGGTTCTTCTCAGGACTGTGGCTTTTTTTGGAACCGGTGGTAGAGTTAACATTGTTATTTGTATTTTCACATTCAACAAGTGTGTCATACTGACATCTAAGTTGAAATAAATGATTTTGAATTGAATTTATAATAATAATAATAATAAAGATCATTTATTGCCTTTCACATCATAAAATGAAATACAAAAAAAAAAGAAAAGCAAAAAAAAGAGAAAAAGGCAAAAGGAGGTGGCTCAGCTATTGCTGTTCAAGGTTGATAAATTGAACAGCGCTGATTTTCAGTCACCCCCGTTTCCCTTTGGTTCTTTGCGGGAATGAAGACTCCGTACGTGTGTACATACTCAGAATATGGTATAAATTAGTAAAATTAGTAAATTATAAAAATTTAAGAAAAAAACAAAATAAAAATCAAATTAAATGGTGAACCAGAAAACAAAACCAAAAATTTAAGAAAAAAACAAAACAAAAATCAAATTAAACGGTGAACCCGAATACAAAACATAATAACTGTGGGCAGCCTAAAAAAATAAAAATAAATAAAAATTTAATAAAAGGAAGTTTTCACGAGCTAGGATTAAATTAGTTACTATAAATACTATAAATTAGATTAGTTTTTGTGAGTCCAAAAGAATTGAATGATTTTAAACGATTAATAAAGCCATGCTTTGTTACAATGTGACGAATAGGTGGTGGGAGATCATTCCAGCAATGCGTAGCTGCGTATTTAAACGCTCCCCGAAAAGCAGCTGTTCTGTATTTGGGCGTCAATAATGGCTTAACAGTAGCTCGTGAGCCATACCTGTACTGAGTACTTCTCCAATCTAACTTCTCATACAAGTACCTAGGTTCATGTGTCGAAATCACTCCAAATAGTAAGACGTAATTTGTAAGTAATTTGAGACGTGCTACGCACTAAACGCTTCACTTTCCCCCCTTTGCCTTTTGATGAGTTTTGTCTCAAGCGAGGCTTGGACGTCGTTTTTTGAGCGACAGGAGGTTTTAGTCAGTTCAATTCCAACATGCTCCACCCGCCATCCCTAGTGGAGGACGGAAGTCCAGCAATTTCCTCCTGACAAAAAAAACGGGAATTACTCTTTGGCAATGGTAGTACGCTGGTATATAATATTCCAAAGATGCCCATCTGTCAGCTGTCCATCTGCTGCCCTTTCTCGTTCTTTACGAAATCCACGGGAACTGTGCTAATCTAAGTCTAGTTTTTATACTCCGGTGAGTACTTAACACCAAGTGAGCCATCAATTCAACTTCGCATACTATACAACAACATTAATACACATTGCGACTCTGTTGGGGTTCAAATCATGAATTCAGATACATTTTGAATATGATTTCAAAAGTTTATTTGTCGGTTTTTTTTTAACAGACAGAGAGAAAGGATATAATATACTAGAAACAGATACGAATTTAATCATTAAGATATTTTTGCTAACCAATAACTCATAGCTTTGAGTAATTGGACCTGAATATGTGTTTCATCATTTTATAATCACTTAACCTAAGTGAAATGTGTGTGCACACTTGGTGGTTGATAAAAAGAAAATAGTTAGTGCTTTCACACATTTACAGGTACAGAGGTGCAATAAGGCTGCGAACACAACAGGTGCCTTCAGTAGCTCTCACTTCATTCGGCAGCAACCGCCGTAGCTGCCACACGTACGCTCAAAAGCTCTGTAGCTCACAATCGAGCTTTCACAAAGAGCCAGTGAAAAGTTTTATGAAATATAATCTAAAATGTGTCGGTCATACGATCTTTTTTTTTAATTAATATTTTGGCAATTCAATGCAGCGTATTAGTGTTATTTTTTTATTGTAAAATGGACTGTGTGTGCTTTTAAAAGGTGAGTTTCTTTTTTGTTGAACAATCATTGAATTAAAATTTACGTTATAAAATTTTAATTAGACCTTTCTAGAATATGTAGATAGTCTCACGTAAATCAAACATTATTGATTTTATATTGCTATTTATGAGATTTTGTGTATTATGTTGTACAAAAGAATAAGCGTCAGTCATTTATGTAATATAATTTGTGACAAAATCGAGAGTATAAATAGAACAAGCATTCATTTGAACCCCAATGAAGTTATTTTAATGGCCTTCTACGACGCGGCTACGAAAATGTGACAGCTTAATATTATGCAATAAAAACTCATTATAACAAACTCTACGTAATATGACTAAAGAAAATTACCAACTATTATCGAGCGGGCATAAAAGGGCATATTTAAATCACGAGAAGCCTTGATTTTATTTGAAATGAATTAATATTTTGTATTTAAGCTGTACATTATAATTAGGTTTAAAAAATTAATATGCTACTTGTGGTGAATAAAGTATTCTTTTTACATATTTGAATAGAAAAGTTTATTGGTCACCCACTGGCATTTCACTCTGAAACAAGAACGTCTAATCACTTAATGGGAGAAATAGGAAAAATGGTACCAACATCTTGCCTGTTTCACGAATAAATCGGTCAATTTGTAAATTTAGCGAATCAATCGTTCATACTGTCTTCCTAACGAAATTTATCCATGACTGCGTTCGCAAAAGTCCAAAGTAATGTATAGTTTGATGAACTCCCAGTTTTTGACGTAGCCGTTGAGCTATCAATCAAATTTGATAGACGATCGAATGTTCGATTCAGCTTTTCCTGGTAGGGGAGAGTGATTGAAATAATAAATGGAATCGTCAATCAGTTTAACTGGTTCGGAGGGATTATTGTTTTTTTCTTATTATTATAGATTAAAGCATGAACAAAAAAAAAAATTAATTTTTTTTTTACTTCTGATAGGACTTCTTGTGAGTCCGCGCGGGTAGGTACCACCGCCCTGCCTATTTCTGCCGTAAAGCAGTAATGCGTTTCAGTCTGAAGGGTAGGGCAGCCGTTGTAACTATACTGAGATCTCAAAACTTATATCTCAAGGTGGGTGGCGCGTCTACGTTGTAGATGTCTATGGGCTCCACTAACCACTTAACACCAGGTGGGCTGTGAGCTCGTCCACCCATCTAAGCAATAAAAAAAAACCTTAATTATTTAATACGTAGTCAAATTTATTATAGTTAATAAACTTTATTATAATAATTATATAATAAATAATAATAATATATAATAATATATAATATATAATAATATATAATAATAATAATAAATAATCATTATATAATAAAATATTATAGTTAATAAACTTTATTATAATAATAAAATTAGCTCACACGATTTCTTAGGATTATAGCATTGACACGTGTCTATAATACTTTGTATACATCTTAGTAATAACGTAAAGATTGTCAGAACGTTAATCGCAGTGATTTTGCAATATAGAAAAATATATAAAGAAAATATTAGGTACATCAGATAAGTTAAAAACAATTTTATTTAATATCTGAGCTTTTGCTTTTCTTTTGAATGAAAAACAAAATGTCATCTAAAAAAGCGTCAATTGTTCTTTCGCTGCGCTAAGTCTTGATTTTAATAAAAAAGTTTTATTTATTTATTGCTTAAATGGGTAGACGAGCTCACAGCCCACCTGGCGTTAAGTGGCTACTGGAGCCCATGGACATTTATAACGTAAGTGGCCCCCATCTTGAGATAGGAGTTCTAAGGTCTCAGTATAGTTACAACGGCTGCCCCGCCCCTCAAACCGAAACGCATTGCTACTTCACGGTAAAAATAGGCAGGGTGGCGGTACCTACCCGTGCGGACTCATAAGATGTCAACCTTTTACTTAAAAAACAACTTAACTTTGTAAAAAACATCTTGAAGGAGTAATAATAATTACATGCACAATGAGCCGTGGTGCGTAAGTACCACCATCATGTCTACTTCTGCTGCGAAGCATTAACTACGGACTTAGGCTATAAGCTGTCTAATTAGTCCAAAAAAATATAGCTATCCAGTATCTAATTTCCAATCTAGTCCCTGTGACTTCGTATTCCCAATTTTTTTGCAGTACAACCTCCGCTTTCATTAGAATAGATGTAGGAAGGGGGCATTAAATTTTTCATATATATGAGCTTCTGGTACCGCTTATAATAAAGCTAGCAATGAGGCCTTAGTACTTGGTGGCTTTTTATACACAAACATATTAGTTAAAACCGGTCAAGCCCCACTTTCACTATCTCTACATTGTCATGTACGAAAAACCACTTTTTTTTTGTCGTTCGTTTTATAACTTTAAACCAATGCTCTATTCTGATGCATAAGCTACATTGTGAAGTTTCATCAATTTATCCAGTAGCTTTTGTGTGAAAAAGTAATAAAATTCCTTCCTTACAAGCTTTCACGTTCACAATGTTAGTAGGTTATACATATAAATCACTATGTCGCACAGTTTCCTCTGCTTACACAACGGTTTTCCATCTCAAAGGATTTTCATATCAAAAGCCCACGTTTGGCGTACCCGAATCTATTTTGGGCAATACCCTAAACCAATCAGTTAAAATTCAAGTACAATTAACGCTATTCAAACAGACTTTCAATCGATTAATCTAATTCAAGGAGTTAAGGCTCGGCCTCAACCCAAATATTTGAGGGCTTTTTTTTATTGTTTAGATGGGCGGACGAGCTCACAGCGCACCTAGTGTTAAGCAACATTTACAACGTAAATGCCGCCACCTACCTTGAGATATGGGTTCTAAGGTTTCAGTATAGTTACGACGGCTGCCCCACCCTTCAAGCCGAAACGCGTTACTGCTTCACGGCAGAAATAGGCAGGGTGGTGGTACCTACCTGTGCGGACTCACAAGAGGTCCTAGTAAACAGTTTGCTACCGGTTCTACCAGTTGGCCGCCGTGTAGATTGAATGATATATCTTGCCCTTTCAGTAATGTAGGACCACATAAAGAGTGAGTACGCAAAATGTAGATTTACCATCATTTTTAATTACTGCGATTACCAATTCGAGCCTAAGGCGAATAAACTCCAAAACTCATTTGAAATCGTGATTGGACAGCCTTACCAGACCTTAAAGCTTTGGTCCCGTATCTAGGCTTAAATTTTGAAACGCGATCTGATAATCGTATTAAGCTCGCCATTATGAGGCCGTCTACAGGATTTCCTTTTTAAACAAAGGATTGCTACGCTACGATTGCTCGTGCTGTGTACACAAACATATAGATAAAATGCTAATTTGCTTAATGCGACAACTGAAATTTTGATGTACCTACCGGTGTAGGTGGGATAATTTCACTGAACATTATATTCATGAGGAATGTTTTCGTAATCGATTTTAACGGAGAATTGAATTGATGGAATCGGGGCAGGTGCCAGATTAGTTGTCTGTCTATCTGTCTGTTGATGTCCTTGGACCACAATGGCAAATATATTTTAGCTTAGCTCTGCCTCTGGCATTGCTAAAGTCCATGGGCGACGGTCACCACTAACCATGCACTGGGCCGTATTGTCTGCCGACAATGGTAAAAAAAGTAAAATAGTCCTAACCGTGTAAGATATGATGCTCTAGAAGTCGTTGGCGAGTTTCATTTTTATATATAATGTACATCTATATATTAATACGTGAAGGGAAAAACTTTGTATCCCTTTTTACGAAAATTGCGCGGACGGAGGAGTATGAAAATTTCCACACTTATAGAGAATATAGAGAAGAAGTGCACACTGCTAATATTTTTTTAAAATAATGCATAAAAGATACATTAAATCAATAAAGAAAACATTACACACACTACATACCATGTATTTGACGCACACACGCATGCATACTATTTATTGTCAAACTTTTGTTCTTGACGTCTGTTGTCAAATTAAGAATAGATTAAATATTGTTTCTCTTTGTTAATATTTTTTATAGTGTAGTCTTGGCGAAACTTGTGATTATAGAAGTACTAGCGACCCGCCCTCGCTTCGCTTCGGAAACATTAAAACACACATGAAATCAAAAAAAAAAATTAAAATTAAAAAATTAAAAAAAGTAGCCTATGTTCATCAGGGACAATGTCGGCTTCTAATGGAAAAAGAATTTTTAAAATCGGTCCAGTAGTCGGAGCCTATTCGCAACCAAACAAACAAACAAATCTTTCCTCTTTATAATATTAGTATAGATAAAATACAATCATAATAGTGTACAAACTTACAATTCCAATTAATTATAGTCGAATTTCGACTACTGCGGGATCTCTAGTAAAATATTATTCTTTCACTCTGAAAATCTTCGTCGGAATATATGAAACGTAATTATGTATCATAACATTTCCACAATGTCCTTTTTCTACCCGCATCTGTATCCTAAATCGAAAAGCCTCACTTTATCCTCAAAGACAACTAGCTCATGCATGTCACAAACAAGTTTACGCATGAGGGAATCGATAAAGTGTGAAAACATCTATAATAGACACACCCGGACAATTTTATTGGCACGTTATAACACATTGGCTTAAACTGATCGTTCTTACAAAATATTCATGGGTTTATTCTTTTTAAATTTTGGCGCATATCTTATTGCTGACAGTGACAGTTATTGCTGACATTGCTGGGAATCTGTTATTGTGGTTATTGTTACAGAGATTGCTGACACGTGACTGTGTTCCGTTGAGGCTTCGATGGCCATCCGTGAATACATTTTAAAATGTGGTAAATAAATACATTGAATTAAACTCTTAGAATGACTCAATGCTTGTAACAACGGGTTTTGTTTCCAGAAAAGTTTCCTATGTGCATCGCTGTATTTTTTTTACTGTTTTGTTTTACTAGAATATCAGATGAATTTAATTCGAATTCTAAAGGGCTTGCTTCAGAATATATAGTTCAATGGTGCCTAACTTAATCAACCACAAACAAACTCATAAGCCGTTGTGTATGAAGAAATTACAGATATAAATTCTTATGTGCTATTACCGCTTAGATACTTCAGAACATGCGTGTATTTATTAATAATAACAAGACCGCTTATTAACAAATAACGATTAGTAAAAATTTAATACCATAAATCACTGGTGGTAGGATCTCATGGGAGTCCGCACGGGTAGGTACCACCGCCCTGCCTATTTCCGCCGTGAAGCAGTAATGGGTTTCGGTTCGAAGGGTGGGGTAGCCGTTGTAACTATACTGAGATCTTAGAACTTATATGTCGAGGTGGGTGGCGCATTTACGTTGTAGATGTCTATGGGCTCCAGTAACCACTTAACACCAGGTGGGCTGTGTCCTACTAAGCAATAAAAAAAATGTAGACTAGACCAGATTGAATACCTGGCATTTCGAGCATGGCATGAACCGAGCATTTGAGATAAATCTCTTACACCGGGTGGATTGTGAGCACGTTCACTTATCCACTCAATAATAATAAAAATACTAGTAAAATTACAACATCACAACCAAACACACAACGTAAACAATTACGCATTAAGTTAGTGTCAACAAGAAAAAAAAACATTCAACATTTTCCTATGTCAGTAAACCGACTGTTTAATTAAAGTAATGTCATTTAATTTTGACGTACAAAGACGGTTACGTCACGTTCGACCATCACAAACGGGTTCACGGTTGACGCAGCAGATAAGCTGTCGCCCGGAGAAAGCTCGTGTGATGCCGGATCACATGACGTTTTTGCTCTATACCGTTTTGTGTTTTCGTCTATACGACCTCAGATGCTGATCGAATGAGATTGCCTTTTGTGAAAAAATTCATACGAAAACCTGTAGGATTAATATGAAAATCCCGTATGTTAGTCTTAACTTAGTCACGCAAAAATGGCTCAATAGTTTACATATAGGATGGTTTTTATTTGTATACTAGCTGACTAATACTAACGAGGCTTATGGAGAGTAATTAACGGTAGGCAGCGGCTTGACTCTGCTCCTGGCGTTGCTGAAGTCTATGGGCGACGGTAACCACTTACCATCAGGTGGCCTGTGAGCTCGTCTACACGTCAGTGGTTCCTGGAGCTCTACAACGTAAATGCGCCACCCACCTTGAGATATAAGCTCTAAGGTCTCAAGTATAGTTACAGCGGCTACCCCACCCTTCAAACCGAAACGCATTACTGCTTCACGGACTCACAAGAGGTCCTACCACCAGAACAAATATATAATAATATATATCATCTGGATTTTTGACACACAATTTTTTGACCTAAACAATTAAACGATCCTAAGCACAGCAGAAACACTAAATTAACAAAATAAATAGAAGAGAATATGTCTTGACGGTCGCCCGCTATGACAAGCGCAACTTTAGTGTTCCTTGCTTTTGATTAAAATCACTATTTAGACGATTGAAAATAATTCCTAAATAACAGAATAATTTACCAACAACTATAAAAATAACAAAATAAATTGTAAAAAAAATCGTATTTGGTAAACGCAAAGGCGTTACGGACATATGAAAATAATATATCATACTATAACCCTATGGTAAGAATGGTCAGACTGTATAATGATTAAAATTTGGCTTAATGTCACGGTGACCTTGATATCTTTGAACCTAGACTCGAGGGTTTTGTCAGATGTGTGAAGTATATCCTATTTAACAATGGCTAGTTATGAATATAATATTTGTGTTGGTTGTATTGTTGTCTACTTATGTGGATACCGTTGGTTTTTTTTTTATCGAATTCGCAATTTTATTTTTATTTGTAATTTTTTATGTTTATTTTTTTATTTTATTTTAGTGGCCAAAGCTACATTAATTGATACGGGTTTGCTGAATGCATATACCATTTAGATCGCAATCCAGATTATATTAAGGTACTACTTGTACGATTTTGCTAATATGTACTGTAATGATTGTAGTTTGTTTTGTGCATCAATAAATTATAAAAGAAAAAACAACTCAGATTTCACTGATTTAGTTTTATACAAATAAAAATGTCGCGCGTCGAAATAAATACTCCATACTGAAATTTAATCGAAAAAGAAAAGCTAAAACCACACTGTATTCAAGAAACCAAAATTATCAAATTGTCTACACTTGTCGTGAATGTATGAAAATAACATTATTTAAGCGGAAAATACGGGTGTTTTAAACAACGAGATTCGCTGTTACGATAAACCACCGTTGGAAGATTGTCTGTATAATAGGGGCTCTTGAGTTAACTGCTATTACACAACAATTTTTTTGTCGATAATTCTGTAAAAACGGAACATAGCGAAAACGTTCTATTAAATCCTCTTTTGTAAAGAGTATGTTTGTGTTTGTGTGTGAAGACAATGAATTTAAGCTACTAAGTTCACGTTCAATGACCGAGGTGCGAGAATAGCAATCTGATTCCAGTGGAAGCAGCGGAAGCATATAGGTTTGTTAAGAATGGAACGTATGTAAAGAGTATGAAATGGAACGTTAAGATGTGTGACAGAAAAAAAATGCCACCGTCCCAATTCTACATGTACCTATCTAAAAAAAATATATAAATTACTCTTATACGAAGGAAGTATAAAGTCGCCGTGGCTTTAGTGTAAGACGACTTCTATACGTATCATCGTATCAAGCGATGCAACTATGCCCGTGTTCGAATCCCAGCGACTAGAGTTTTTAAGGAAATACACACGTACTTAAGAGTGTTCAAGAAAGTCCTCCACAACGCGCTTTTGCATAATAAAAATCAAACCCGTAAAATCTCTATTGTGTGATATCTTGTGGCTGGGCATCCTGCAAGCTGGCACGGATAAGTACCAGGATCCTGCCCATTTCTGCCGCAAAACAGATATCGGTTCGGGTCCGATATCTGTGAGCTCCAGTATCTCCTTAACAACCAGGTGAGCCGTGGTCTCGTGGATCCATCCAATAAAAGAACGCCATTCAAACTGTTGTCAGATTTCTTCTGTTGGGCAATAACTACTAAAAAATATGTTTAAGCACTCTAGTGTCCCACTGCTGGGCAAAGGCCCCGCTTCTTAAGTCCATATTATTATTATTTAATAGGAGCGATTTTTTTGTCTAATTACGATCATGTCGTCATCTATATCTTTCGGTTTTAGCTTTGTTGGACCCTTTATCATACTATATATCCCGGTACAAAGGTTATTGTTTATGTCGGAGAGTCTGGGCAGATATTTACAGACACTTCGACCTTCGAGAATATCTCGGGTCTCTACAAAATGATGTAGTTTACTTTACAATAAAATATCTTCTAGCAGACCCATAGAACAAATTAGAATATTTACAAACATATTGAACACATGATAGAACTTTTGGCAGTATTCTATATCATTCCTGGTCGGGCCAAATCCTATACACATATACATCATAATATACGGTATATAATAAAAAACTATTAGTTACACTTCAGTTATGCAATGTTGCCACCCAATTCAAATGAATTAATTATATTGAACTTAAAGCGGCCATTACTAGAGAGCACACCTAGTTTTCTGATTAAATAGAAAACATCGTTAGTGAACACCCTTATTTGAGACCTTCAGCAAGTTCTAAACGAGCATTCGATTTTTGTCAATAAACTACTAATTGACAGTGACAAATTTTGTTGACTCTACCTTAATTGAGCCCAGTGGTCATTTAGAGATCGATACTTTGAGGCCCTTCGGGATTTCCGTGGTAATAGTTTGAAAGTTTAGTTTAAAAGTTGAGAACATTACGCCCAATGAGCTTTCGGTCGGTACATAAATTAGTACGGGGCATGTGTAGGAGTCATAGGGAACTGAATTATTTTTTAAATATTATTGTGAGATCAGGTAAGAGCCATGATCCAGTGCAGGGGAGTTTAGTGGGTAGGGTCCAAAATTACATCCCTTAGGCCCATGGTTTGTTCCCAACATCTGCGGACCGTCCAGTCCCACGTAACCCGCGCGCCCCCTAGGCGCGGGCACATCGTAGGAGGTTCGGCCCCAGACCATAAAAATAGTGTCATGATCTTGCCTAATTTGGCCAATAAGCAGGCAGTTCGAGTTTGAATGTTAACACAGCTTTTAATGCAATAGAGACTTCGAAATCATGTCACAAGTTGGCAGACGAGATTTTTGGTATTGTAAATGCCAGTTGTCACTTAAAGATGATCATGATGATAAAGAAGATGTCACTTAAAAGAAGAGTCATCATATTATACAAGCGCAAGGAAATAGATCGATAGGCATTAAAAAAAAAAACAAGGTTTTTGGGAAGTAGCTAACAGCAAGGTTAACTCACTTTGGGCATACATCGTAATTGCTCACTCTGTTATAAGCTGACGACAATTAAATTAGTGAAGATACGTAAATTACTAATAAAGATGACGTTTAGCTACATCTTTATCTTACCGCCAAATAGAGCCATAAGTCCGAGATTCTTATTGGAAGGCTGTTCGACCAGTTGTGGTACTTTGTTACTGTGGGGATATTCTTTTTTTTTATGAAAATAATTCTAGCGTGGTAAGCAAAAATCTTAAGGCGATTTTATTTTTAATGAATTTCTGATATCTCAGCGCTGTTATTGGCGTTATAGTCACAAATAGACTGAAGGCTGCAGACTGTTACGAGGAGAAAAGTCCCACTACCCTCTTCTTAGTCCATTTTTGGGTGTCACCACTGGAGTTCGATGATTCAGCCCGACATCATGCACAGTATTGCGTTTATGAAGGTTTTTTCTTCTTCAATATTCCCATTCCCTTGGTGAAATTAGCTGGTAGTAAAAACGGATGACTAATAAATAAAAGTATTGCAGTAAAAAATGTGATTTGAGCTTTTCAACGGTCGTATTCGTGGGAGCTCATTAGAACTGGTCCCTGTTACGTCGAGAAGCCGGTCCGCTGTCGGCGAGTGATGAATGGAAAGCGCACATGCGGGCGACCGACGAATTTTCGACATAAATTTTCAATGTCATTGGATTTAATTGTCAACGAAAAGTGCTTTTTTTTCTTTTTCGGTGATGAAAAGCTTACTTAAAGTTTCATAAGTCGTAGCTTCCTGGATTTTTAACATGCACGTGCATTCTCTTTTAACATACGGTAGGATTATATCTCTAATCGGATAGCTATATTCGTGTAGTAATACGTATTGGCTCCGATGATCACTTAATTTTATGTAGTGGTTATTGTAGGGCAATCCTAAGCATTAAGTTTTGTATGACTATTTTTAATGTGGGAACACACTTATAAGTGTGGCAACACAGTCAGTGTAAGACAATAAAAAATTCTGGTTGTACGTGCACGTGTTGTAACTATCTTAAAACAAAATAAAAATAACCTTCGCTCTGAATATAGCTTTATTGAAGCGACCAGTCCAAAATACAGTCCACGCTCTACACAGTGGTTGTATCAATTGATCTACCCATTTAAAATAATTAAAAAATATTTACAGTTTACGAAATCCAATATTTCTAATACGTAGTCGGTACGTAGTGAAGTGAACATTAACATAGTAAAAATATCAAGTATTATTCTATAATATTTTGAATAGATATTTAGCAGGTTAAATTTTTATTACACGATACAAGAATAATGTATGATGGAAGTCATTCGTAAACATATGTTATGTACGTATCTCATTAGAAATGATACCTGCCTGCGACATTCGTACGATAGCACAGACGGATCGCTCAATACGAATGCTCCGGGCGTCTTAAATATACTGTTACGCGCTGGGGTTCGGGATAAATAAAATTTCACCAAAGTACAACTTAAAACTGTATTTAACACTTAGAACACTTAAACACTTCACAAACACTTTAAAACACTCAACAAACACTTTAAAATTCTCAATTCGCTTGTTCCGCTTCGCTTCAGGTGATCCGTTCGCTGTTTCGCTTCGAGTAGTTCCGATTACTAGCTGCCTTCGTGTCATCTCTGCAACGCTTTTATAGTCGATACGACATCCCTAGAATTATCGAGAATATTCCACACATCTCTAGTAGTAGTTTCCACTATCTGACAATAGATGACTTTGTACTTCTCGAGCGTTCTAGGTCCTTCGATATTCGTTCGACTATTCCGCGATAGATGGCGTTACTATTACCGGCGTAACAGTACTTTAGGCCACGATGACTTTTCAGCTATTAATGATACTTTACCTTCTTAATTGTCTTGGTCTTCTACTCCTTCCATATCATTCGTTACCTGCTCATACGGCCTGCACCAGAAAATCAAAGCAATTATTATCTAGAAGCAGGTTTCTTCTGTTTTCCTGTCTATTTTTCTCTACGCGACCAAATTGAATAGCGGCAGAAAATACATGTTTTGACGTTCAACAAGGATGTATAGAATAAGATTTGAGTTGAAATCAATGTGTATAAATCATCATGTTTGAATTCAACAAACAAATGGCAGCGCGATTTTTCATATTCAGACATTATTACGTTCTAGGGTTTTAGGTCTCGGCAATAGAAGCGTCTAGCTGATCCACAAGTTCTACTGTTTGGGGCAAGATAAGTCTGTGAGCCCAGGATTAGGGCTATTTTCTACATAGGATTCTCCTAGATAGGTTCCCTAATTGAGCGTTCAAAAACATTTTAGGAGAATACATTTAGATATTAGAGGTACTGTGAATAAAGATCCCTAAGAACAAGGAAATAAGGTTGATTTTTAAATAACTCTAATTAACCACTACTAAAATGTCGGAATTTCAACTAAAAGGTGATAATCATCTTGCAGTCATAGTCTAGACTGTTTTATTAATGGGTGAACGTTCTCTAAGCTCATCTGTTAATAAGCTTTTGTATAGGAGCCTTTGTGGGATTTTAACATCGACATTGATTTTTTTGTTAGGTTGACATCGCCGAACTCTCTCTAACGCCATGCGGGCTGTAGGCAGGACACATAGACAATGTGTTTCACGCGGAACGCATGTCTCCTCGTTACCCTACCACAGGACGCCGAGTCTGTGTTGTTACGACCATCGGCCTTTCGATCATAAGATTAACCGTCAGAGGTTGACAGAAATACATCGGGCGTCTTAAGCTTTAGGCCACGAAAAATCTATCCTCTTCTTCCACGGTGAAGGAACAAAATCGTGTAATAAAAATCGAACCTGCAAAATTATAATTTGCGTAATTACTGGTGGTAGGACCTCTTGTGAGTTCGCATGGGTAGGTACCACCACCCTGCCTATTTCTGCCGTGAAGCAGTAATGCGTTTCGGTTTGGGTGGGGCAGCCGTTGTAATTATACTGAGACCTTGGAACTCATATCTCAAGGTGGATGGCGGCATTTACGCTGTAGATGTCTATGGGCTCCGGTAACCACTGGGGGCCGTGACCTCGTCCACAAACATAAGCAATAAAAAATAAAAGATAGGTCGTGTGACAAGTCATGCGAGTACCATACTGTCGATTACTGTGACCAAAATACGTCCTACTTGCTGAAGGATGCGGTGGTACTTATTCCATTAGGACCGCTATTTTAACCTCGCGAGTCAAAGCGAGGGACGGAATTCTTGATCGGGTATCTCTAGTTTCCGACACTAAAACAACGGCTGTCTGGTGTAGTGGTAAGTGACATGGTCACTACACAAGGGGGTCGCGGGTTCGAATCCTGCCAAGGGAAGATATTTGTATGATAAATATAAATGTCTTTTCCAGGGTTATGGATGTATATTAAATATATGTATGTGTATAATAGAAATATTACATTTATTTCCGTTATCTGGTACCTGTAACACAAGTTCTTTACGAACTTATCACGGGACCAGTTAACGTGGGGTGATTGTTAGTAAATATTTATTTATTCATTTATTTATTTATCAGGTAACAATTTGATGCTAAATCTAAATCGATATTTAAAAATGCAGATAAAAATGTTTTTTTTTGTCTCACATCCACGTCGCGTGTTGCAGTTTGAAATGCCTATTAAAATCGATTCTGTATAAATTATAAAACGAACATATTGAATTTATCCACATCGTACAGAATTAACACTAGCGCAAGATAATGGGTTGAAAGCGCCTTGTCGTGTTTCCAGAGCGAATGGTAAATAAATTACTGCCGTGTGCTCCGAGCTTGCGTTCGACGCAAGAATAAAGCTTCAACTATAAAAGTAAGTTTTTTTTTTTTTTCAATTATATTCAGCGCTTTTCTCCTCATTTGTTTTCGTTCCGAGAAATTTAGAATATTTTTAGCCAGCGGAATTGGAAATAGCAATTTTAATTTGTCCATTTGGGAATGTGATAATATACTTCATAGTTCGTCGTCTCGTGTGGAGTGAGGTAAATAATAATGTCGGAAATATGTAGCGGGTACATTTTTTTTTTTATTGCTTAGATGAGTGGACGAGTTCACAGCCCACCTGGTGTTAAGTGTTTACTGGAGCCCATAGACATCTACAACGTAAATGCGCCACCCACCTTGAGATATAAGTTCTAAGGTCTCAGTATAGTTACAACGGCTGCCCCACCCTTCAAACCGAAACGCATTACTGCTTTACGGCTGAAATAGGCAGGGAGGTGGTACCTACCCATGCGGACTCACCAGAGGTCCTACCACCAGTACATGTTAACCTTTAATCAGAAGATAAAAATACCTATGCTTAACCTGATTCAAATGTTCTTTAAGAAGAACGTGCTAGTATTTCATCCGTGACTTTAGTTTCTCAGTACGTACATCATAACAAGCTATTGAATTTAAATTTCTATTTTGAGCAAAATTGGTCGGTCGTACATATTATTAGCTTACACAAGTAAGGCACGCCATTAATTTTAAAGGCGGGCCGGTCCATAAACAATACGTTCAATATAACTATGTATAAAACAGATGACTGAAAATACTGATATAATATTTTCGTCCTAAAAACAAGTGAATGTATGAATAAAACCTTCTATTGATTTCAAAATGCGCTTATTCATTCATGAAATTAAAATTTCTTTTTTTAACGACATTTTATATGTTGGTGTACACACTATATCATCATCAGCATTCATCATCATTCTCCTGCCCTTCTCCTTGTCACCTGGGGTCGGCGTAACATGTTCTTTCCTTCCATACTCTCTCTACCATATACCATTTCTTCGCTCACTCCCCTCTTACACATATCGTCTTTCACGCAATCCATCCACTTCTTCTTAGGTCTACCTCTTCCGCTATATCCTTCCATAGTCATAAGTGACACACAGAAATATAAAAAAAAAACTCTTTTTGGTACTTCCAAATGACAATGTAATGAAGATAATACGTTAGACCGTTTACTTGAATTGGTATGAAAGTACAAATATTATTATTTTTTTATTGTTTAAATGGGTGGACGAGCTCACAGCCCACCTGTTGTTAAATGGTTACTGGAGCCCATAGACATCTACAACGTAAATGTGCCACCCATCTTGAGATATAAGTTCTAAGGGTCTCAGTATAGTTACAACGGCTGCCCCACCCTTCAAACCGAAACGCATTACTGCTTCACGGCAGAAATGGGCAGGGTGGCGGTACCTACCCGCGCGGACTCACAAGAGGTCCTACCACCAGTAAAAATAACAACAGAAGATTAATGAACAATCGAATTTCTCAATCAAAGTATTTTCTCTTACAGCGAAAATTCTTTCGAAGAAAACAAAGACAATGATGTTATACAGACGTATAGTTGAAACGGTAACATAGATTATTAACAGTGAAGAGCTTTGTCTGAAACACTACGACCGCAGCGTTGAGAACGTAGCTACTCGGAGAGGATTATCCTTTTACAAAGACAGAATAGGGAAACAGGCAGTTATTTTCTTTAAAATTACTGCGGTAGCTATATCTATATAAATAACAGGGTTGAACGCATTTTTTTATGGTCTAGTTGAGTGAATGATTTCACCACTCAACTAGGAAGCTAGCATAATCCCTCGAGCTTACTAGCAGTGGATAAGCAAAAAAAAGAATCCTGAGCCCATCATCGAGGTCTCATGGATAACAACTTTTTATTATTATTGCTTAGGTGCTTATTCCTGCTTATCACCCGTCTACGCAATAAAAACAAACAAAAATACGATATAACATACGATTTTACATAACCACCAAGAATCAGCGTTAATCGACACGAGAACTTGGAACATTAAAATTCTTTTTTTATTATTGCTTAGATGGGTGGACGATCTTACAGCCCGCCTGGTGTTAAGTGGTTACTGGAGCCCATAGATATCCACAACGTATTCTCACTACTCTTCCTTAATTCAAATCGCAATGCATTACTGCTCTGCGGCAGATATAGGCAAGATGTTGGTACTTATCTGTGCGTGTCCACAATACCACTAGTAAATGTAGGTTAGCGATTGTAGTATGCTGATGTCAGACTCGTTGCTGCCTATTCTCAGGGAATATTTTGAGCAACATTTACGATTCATTTTGACGAAACGCTTTGGTTCTGTTCTAAGCCACCCCACAGCAGTGTGACGTCATTGGAGGGCAAAGTACAGATTAATCACGTGGCTAATTATGTTTGATTTTTTTTTAAATTTAAATTATCAATTATTAATTATTCCAATTCAAATAATGTAATGATTATTTGAATTGGATTAACATACCTGATATCTGTTTAGACTAAACTTTTCTGAGCATATAAAAAAATATTTTGAAATAATTTATTTCAACAAAATATGTACAAGCCTCGCAATATTTCTAACTCTAAGTTAGCCAAAACGCCTTCAGAGTTATATATAATATATAAGGCGACGCTATGCCGGTATTAAGCATAAATGTAGGATATTTCGCGTATAAGGGTAAGATGCGCGTTTGACGTATGTGCTTGTCCGGTATATTTCCAACGACCAGCAGTAGGTAGTCTTCGAATACAGACAGCACAGAGCCGTACTCAAAAAAGGAATTAGATTAAACAACCTTAACGTAAAAAAAAACTCTTCACCATCGGATTTGTCTCTTACGCTCCCAAGAGACCACACGTTTCGTCAGTCAGCTAATGTGATCTAATACCTGCCTATATTGTACTCAATTCCAAATAAAATAAACCACATAAAAATCACGAATGAACTTTAAAAAAAGGTCCGTAGGAGATAACGATTTTACTAAGACTTTAACATTATACGTATAATGGATTTCAGCAAAGGTTTCAGCTTTAGATTAAGGGTCTTTTGACGTGACAACGTCTTATAATTCGATGGAGCCGGCTGCACGCACGAAAAAACCTGACCCATGCGGCGTTACCTCGCTCTGAGGCGTTCCACGATCACGTGGCTAAACTAGCAATAAATTTCTCGAATTATTTGACGACAACAAAGACGCGATCATGGAACGCCGTAGTCAATTCGAGTCTAATTTGAAGATTGAAAACGTCATGAGAGAAATTGAAGCGTCTCGATCAATTCAATAGTGATTTCTATTTACCTCCTTCTCTATATCCATACAAAATATCTATTAAACAAATAAAATCAAAATTTTCTTTTGAAAAATTAAGCCATTCCATCAGTATTTTCTTATGACGTTGTCACGTTCAACTATCGTCAGTCAACCAACTTTACAGACACCCGATTTTTTAGTTTAACTTGGCTAGTAATTAAATTGGGTGATTGCCGGATCACGGAGAATTTCCAAATCTTCAAAAAATATTGCATACATATGTTAGGTATTTATAAGTAAATAATACAAGTTGCAAGAATGTTACATAAATTATAAAGTCCGCTGTCGTGTAGACCTAGTTGCTTCGCATATCCGATGACGTTGTCGATTGTATTATATTAAAACTCAATAATACTCAATAATACTGATGGTAGGACCTCTTGTGACTCCGCGCGGGTAGGTACCACCGCCCTGCCTATTTCTGCCGTGAAGCAGTAATGCGTTTCGGTTTGAAGGGTGGGGCAGCCTTTGTAACTATACTTGAGACCTTAGAACTTATATTTCAAGGTGGGTGGCGCATTTACGTTGTAGATGTTTATGGGCTACAGCAACCACTTAACACCAGGTGAGCTGTGAGCTCGTCCACCCATCTAGCAATAATATATATATATATATATATATATATATGGATCCAACCAAATCAATTGAATAGTTATTTAAAATTATTATTAAAATAAATTCAGCTAATTATATCTAAGGTACCTACTATTATCTTAGTAGGAATAATTAGATTAGTTTTACACATATGCGCGATATAATATATTTATAATATATATATAATTTATATATATATAATTTATATATATATTATAAATATATTTTAAATAACTATTCAATTGATTTGGTTGGCTCCACCCATCTAGTGACGTTGTCGATCGCACCACCATTCCGTTGTGGTGGGGCGATCAGGCAATATATTCGAGCGCATTGGAGTAGCATTCATTTAACCCACAGACACAGCCCACTGAGTTTCTCGCCGGATCTTCTCAGTGGGTCGCGTTTCCGATCCGGTGGTAGATTCTGCGTAGCACTGCTCTTGCTAGGGTCAGTGTTAGCAACACTCCGGCTTGAGCCCCGTGAGCTCACCTACATGTTAGGGCGAAGCTGAAATAGCCTCTCAAGGCTATCAGCATAGGTAGGGATTAATAGCATTCATTCTCGGCAGAGAGTTGAAAGTGTAAACACGATCACTGTAAATTACTCCGTAAGTAAAATGTGGAAATAATTACAAGTTAGTGTAAAGTGACGTATTATTTAATTCCCGCTGACCTAAGCCCATTTACATAGCTACAAAGCAATGTAAAGATATTTACAATTTTGTATTGCGAGAAATCAAATCAAATCAAAAAAGTTTTATTCAACATAAATGAAAGTACATACTTATTGTTGAACGTCAAAAGAACTACCGCCAATTCACAAGAATTAGCCTCCGTCCTGAGAAGAATTTGCAAGAAACTCAGCGGGCATGTTTTTTTTTTTTTTTGAAATATTGGATATTTTTTTTTAATATTAGATTTTTTTAAATATTCATTTTTACAAGAAGTAATTATAGCATAACAATTATTACAATATTGAAATGCCCGGAGCGAGCAACTCATTCCCGCTTTGTGCAATCTTCTAGTTGCGTACAAACATTTGCGTAACCCAATAATGTCGAGCAGAGGTATTTGTCACATAGAATAATGTGTATAATATGCGTTCGGGCTTAAGTACAAAGTGCTTTGGTTTCAAATAGTTCGTTCAACATTTATCTAGGTGGAAAAGGATCTGTGGTTTAGAACTTGTTCGCAGTGTTAGAAGTAAAATGTATCTTCAATGCTGAAATTGTTCGATACGGTTATTTTGTCGCTAAATCACAGTCTTGTTATTATTTTCGTTTATCTATATGTAAAGAAAAAATATAATTTTCTTTAATTCAATTTCCCGCGCATCAATCATCATCGAATGCACAGTGACAGTGACATGACAAATCAATGAATTTAATTAGCTATGGAAAAGATAACCTAAAACGCATGAGACTCGTGATTGTTAATAAATTAATATTTAAAGTTTAAAATACTATTTAATTGTGATTCAGGAACTGACATTGTTAATAATAACATTAAATGTCGTTTCTTTTATTACAGGTATGTAGGTTTTTGTAACGAATGAGTAAATACACACTCTTATTTCATGTACCTAATATAATGAACAATAAAACTTTTATTACAGAGAAACTCAATTGTGTTTGACTGACTGTGTCGTACTAATCACAAACATATTGGAAATTACCTTATATATATATTAATACGTGAAGCAAAAACTTTGTATCCCTTTTTACGAAAATTGCGCGGACAGAGGAGTATGAAATTTTCCACACTTATAGAGAATATAGAGAAGAAGTGCACATTGCTAATATTTGTTTAAAATAATGCATAAAAGATACATCAATAAAGAAAATATTACACACACTACATACCATGTATTTGACACACACACGCATGCATACTATTTATTGTCAAACTTTTGTTCTTGACGTCTGTGGTCAAATTGAGAATAGATTAAATATTGTTTGTCTTTATTAATATTTTTTATAGTATAGCCTTGGCGAAATTGGTGATTATAGAAGTATAAAATACAATCATAATAGTGTACAAACTTACAATTCTAATTAATTATAGTCGAATTTCGACTACTGCGGGACCTCTAGTAAAACGGAAAAATGTGATTTGTGGTAAAACTAGACATGAAACTAGCACTCAAACACATTTAATGGTAGGCAGCGACTTGGCTGTGACCCTGGCATTGCTGATGTTCATTACCGATGGTAACCATTTACCATAAAAGCGGGCTCATCGGCCTACAAAGGCAAAAAAAAAACAGTACAACCAAAGAAATGGCTAAAAAAAGACGCAACAGAATATATTGCTGAAATCTATTTTCGTTCAGTTTCATTCAGATTAAAACATATTTTTTCGTTCATCACAGAAGCAAAAGACGGTAAATTTATGATTTCATAGTTATTATATTCGTCACCTGTAGAGATAAATTTACAAACCTCCATACCACTTTGAAGACATAACTATCTACACGGTATATCCTTTGCACCTGTTGTACGCATGAGTGATTTGCACGGAATCCAAATTGTTCATCGATGAGAATGCCCCTGGATGAGACGAAGTCTCTAAGACGTTTGTAGAGCTGACACTCATATAGTTTGCCCAGAGACATGTGGAGGCTAATCGGGCGGTAGCTCGTCGGATGATTTTTTGGTTTACCGGGTTTATGTATGCCGATAACGTCGGCTTCTTTCCACTTGTTCTCTATCTAAAATAACCACGAAACGTTTTTTGTTCAACATTATGTTTCTAAGCTTCAACTGCCTTTTGAAAAAAGTTACGAAACAAATCAATCAACAACAATGTTCAAAATATCAATGACACTACACACCTTAAATTTATCTTCATACATTCAGAGCTACAAGACAGGTATTTGTCTCGAATCTTATTACCGTAATGCGTAGGATCGGACACTCGAGTCAGGTCCTAATAAGACAGCGTAGACCTTACGAAGGTCTAGTACCGTCGATCTTGTGCCCTTGATTTATTGTTATTGTTTTATCAAATTTTGGCCACTAAGCCGGCTTTTAACATTTTTAACAACTATTAAAACCCGACATCGCTGCTTTGTGATTATCACTAAATGCGTGAAAAGCGTTTTCGTCAGTTGCATGCAAACGATCGTTCATATGATCCTATGAAATACCCGATCCAAAATCAACCGTATAAATAGCTTAACTGACAATACCACGCAAGTCAATAAACTATTTTTGAGAGGTAGAGAAAAAATACTGAATTGATTTTAATGTTTTTGATATACGTATCTGCTGCGGCCAGGAATACTTACTATAGTGTACGTTTACTTATTTCTGTAAGCATCACATAGGTCTCAAAAAATCCTTAGACTACATTAATATCTCTGCTGTATTCAGCTGTCTCTGCTGCAACTAAGTGAATTTGACATGCACAGTATGATGGTTAGTGATAAGCGACGATATGCAAACGCATCATTAACTAACAAACATTTGGTGGTAGGGCGGGATATAGGCCCGCACGGGTAGATACGACAATCCTGTCAATTTCTGCCGACAAACAATCGTGCCTTTCTTTTTAAAGGATGGGGCAGTCGTCATACTATTGAGGCTTCGACTGTACCGTTAAGAAAAAATATTATGATAATGTGAATTCCAATCCCTGCCTATTTCTGCCGTGAAGCAGTAATGCGTTTCGGCTTGAAGGGTGGGGCAGCCGCTGTAACTATACTGAGATCTTAGAACTTATATCTCAAGGTGGGTGGCGCATTTACGTTGTAGATATCCATGGGCTCCAGTAACCACTTAACACCAGGTGGGCTGTGAGCTCGTTCACCCATCTAAGCAATAAAAAATATAAAAAAAAAACCAATCAAATTTTGAAATTTGGTTGGCAGAATTCGTTATTATTTCTTTGAGAACCGGTAAACACACTGTGGGTGGATTAAAAGCTTATTCAGCCGTCTACGCAATAAAAACAAACAAAATTACTATATAACATACGATTTTACATAATCACTAATCGGCGCTTACCGGTACGAGAACTTGGATTATTAAAATTCATGAATTCAAGAATTACTCTCGCGCTATTTAGCCGGATCGATATTAAGTGTTCTATAACGCTCGCTCTATGGCCCCACACTGCCTAGGGTGACGAGGGTAATTATGTGCGGCGTTCATTGCTCTTTTTTCACTTCCACTTCTAAGACAATTACTGGTCTTTTACTCTCTAGTGGCACCTTTCGTATAGACGTCTTAATTCGCTGTTTTTATGACCACTCTACTTTATATTGCCAGCACGTAAGACTTTACTTTTATGCGATAAGTTCAGACAAAATGAGCCTTGAAATTGCCTTAGTTTATTTTGGACCTATAGTCTTGCGTATTGGGAGATGATAGAATTCGCTTTTAAAGTTATCACGATTAGATGAAAATGACTTCGTATTTATTAACGTCCGTATTTAACTGTTTTTTTTTTAAAACGAATTTAAGGGAAATTTTAATGTTTTTTTATTGCCGACATGGAAGAATGAGCTCATGGCCTACCTAGGGATAAGTGGTTACCGGTCTCCATAGACATTAACAAGGTAAGCGCTGGAACCCACCTTAAGACATGAGTTTTAATTTTTTTTTTGTTTTTTTTTTATTGCTTACCTGGTGTTGCATGGTTACTGGAGCCCATAGACATCTACGACGTAAATGGGCCACCCACCTTGATATACAAGTTCTAAGATCTCAAGTATAGTTACAACGGCTGACCCACCCTTCCAACAGAAACGCATTACTGCTTCACGGCAGAAATAGGTAGGGTGGTGATACCTACCCGCGCGGAATCTCAAGAGGTCCTAGATATTAGTTATCAGTACAACGGACAGGATGGGGACCCTTGAAACCGAAATGCTTCACGGTGGAAACAGATAAGGTGTAAACAAAAAAAAAATGAACATGAACAAGAACAAGAACAAATATGCAAATAAACCAATTCTAACATGTGATATAGCTATTCCACATAATAATATAACGGCTCCGT
The DNA here is from genome assembly GCF_030267445.1 of Bombyx mandarina. Classification (NCBI taxonomy): domain Eukaryota; kingdom Metazoa; phylum Arthropoda; class Insecta; order Lepidoptera; family Bombycidae; genus Bombyx; species Bombyx mandarina. The sequence goes on from NC_143221.1 coordinate 14,310,733, forward strand.
GTTTAATTATGAATAAGTATTTTTAAAAGCAAACAGTAAATAAATAATTAAAAGAGAGTAGCATGGTTGAATTTTCCAAAAAGACATCTGCGATTCTCTGCGTGTTCCACCGCAATTCTTAGGGTTGAAGGAAATTGAATCTCATTTACAAATTAACTATTCATGTCTTGATTGGGAAGTAAATAATCAAAGACTTTGTTCTGGCACGTTTCGTATTAGCTTCGGCTGTATCTATCTTTATTTTTATGTAGGGTATTTATGGGAATGTATCGGATATTATTTTAAAAACAATAAATCATCTATTGATATTTGTGACTATGTCAATCTTGACATCCTATTTTCAGCATGTTGTGTCATATATTTTGTAAGAATATTTATTATTTGTTACCATCTTTATTCAGACGAGTCTGCAGCGCATGCTACGTTAAGTGATTACAGTCGCTAATGCCAGTTCAGTTCAGTTCGGCTCAGTTTACTGGTGGTAGGACGTCTTGTGAGTCCGCACGGGTAGGTACCACCACCCTGTCTATTTCTGTCGTGCAGCAGTAATGCGTTTCGGTTTGAAGGATGGGGCAGCCATTGTACTGTAAAAGCCGGGACCTTAGAACCCATATTTCAAGATAGGTTGCAGTATTTACGTTGTAGATATTGTCTATGAACTCTATGTCTATGAACTAAAAAAAAAATAGAAAAAATGTTCAGTTAAGTTCAGTACATTAAAATAATTGTTACGAGAAATAATCTAAGCCGAGTATCAGACAGAAGTAATTTTGTTACTACATTGTCATCAGTCCTTACGTATGAAAAATTTCAAGTTAAGTCAGACGTCTTGGAGATTGTGAAAAATACATCGAAAGATTTCGTTACAGACATTCAATGTTCTAACATTTACATGACAAGCTCTCTTGAATGGATCATGAGCACTACAGAAGATATTAATATAAATATAAATATATAAATTATATACTATAAATTAATAGACATTTCCAGTAAGATATTATGTCTTTACGTGCAAGTTCTTCCATGTGCCATGTGTACGAAATACGAGCATCTCCCCATTGTTTTTAGTGACAAACGCCAGTGACAAATGCCTTTGACAGTCTCTAGGCCGGAACGCTGACTCGTCTATCTATCCGTCTCGTATAATAGGTTGAGGAAAAAGTCTTTTCACATTATAGTATGTTTATAATGAGTGAATCTAATGAAGAGATTCGATACGTTTTAAAATTTTACTACAAAAAAGCTAAAAATGCAACGCAAGCCGCGAAAAAAAATTGCGTTGTTTATGGACCTAGCGCAGTGTCTGTGAGAGTAGCACAAATTTGGTTTAAGCGTTTTCAATCCGAAAATTTTGATGTCAAAGATGGACGTCGCTCTGGTCGCTCTATTACGGATAAAATGGATGCCATTTTTGAAAAAGTGGAGCAAGATCGGCATATCGGTAGTTACAACGTAGCTGAAGAACTGAGAATTGACCACAAAACAGTTTTGTCGAATTTGAAAAAAACTAGGTACACAAAAAAGCTCGATATTTGGGTACCTTACAAGCTCACTGAAAGAAACCTAATGAACCGTGTACTCATTTGTGATTCTTTACGATGTAATGAAACCGAACTATTTTTTAAAGAAGCTGATAACTGGTGATGAAAAGTGGATCACGTACGACAAGAACATGTGAAAAAGGTCGTGGTCAAAGGCAGGTCAGGCTTCACAGACTGTGGCGAAACCCGGGTTAACTCGCAACAAGGTGATGCTGTGTGTGTGGTGGGATTGGAAGGGAATTATTCATTATACGCTGTTACCACCAGACAGGACCATCGATTCTGAACTCTACTGCGAACAACTGATAAATTAAAGCAAGAAGTTGAGAGAAAGCGGCCGGAATTACTCAACAGAAGCGGTGTGGTTTTTCATCATGATAACGCTAGACCTCACACATTTTTAGCCACTCAGCAAAATTTTACCTTGGCTGGGAGGTTAATGCATCCACTGTATAGTCCTGACCTTGTACCTTCAGATTTCCACCTGTTTCAGTCTCTTCAGAATTCTTTAGGCAGTGTCAGGTTAACATCACGAGAGAACTGCCAAAACCAATTGCTGCGGTATTTTGATCAAAGGCCCCAAAATTTCTATAGCAATGCAATCATGTCTCTACCTACAAAATGGTAAAAAATTATCGAACAAAATCGTACGTACATACTTTAGTTAAATGTAAATAAACTATACTAAAAAATATTGTGAATTTTCTTGAAAAATGCGAAGAAACTTTTCCCCCTATTACATTTGTACATAATTATAACGGACTATCTACTCCTCGAACTGGACCGTATTCGCATTTTATGTTAATTAACAAGAATCATCCAAACTGTAGCCTTCATTGACACATTGTACCAACGTATAAAAGAGCACGTCACAAATAAAGAGTTGTGAATTCGGAAATGTATACGAAAATTAAAAATTGAAACACGTAAATCAGCGAAGCAGTCAGACGAGACACGCTCATAATTGGCTTCGACCATGACGTGCGGCTTTTTAACCGACTTCAAAAAAGTAGCAGGTTCTCATTTCGACTGTATGTTTTTTTTATCCTTTTTTATGTTTGTTAGGTTTTGACTGGGTGGATCGATTTTGATGATAATTTTTTTATTAGAAGGCTGACGCTTCCCGTGTGATCCCATTTCAATTTAGTCCAGTTCTGATAATGGTATCCATGAGAAAATCATATAAGTTTTAAATTTCCATTAAGTACGTGCGCGACAAATAGATGAATAACTCAATAACTCGATGTTACGCCAACCGATATCGAAGATTATTGTTTTTAGTCTATATGCATTTGTTTTGGAATATCTTTTTTTTTTCTATTTGAAGTCGGTTTTTGTTAAAGCATGTCTGTTTATAATTATTATTTACTTCCTCACGTAGTATAACTTTCATGCTCATTTTAAATTATAATTCTTGTCTATCTGTAGAGGAAGCGGTATAGGTTGGGTGGTAAGGTACAATTCTACGTTTAAATTAGTAAGATAAGGTATCCGCAGTCCCAATGCAAATGAGACTTGGACCGTACATCTTAATATGGACTATTTTTATGCTGTGTCATGCTTATTACTGCTTCTACGTGAGCAACGTTAGGTTAGTGGCGGTCATGATCAGGGAGCTATCGTGCCACATAGCTCTTTCGATGTAACTTTCTTAAGCTCAGGCTTAAAAGCTATCTCTAGTCATGCTTAAGTTAAGCTTTGATTTGCTAAAAGCTAAAATTCCTACCCTACCCTACTTTATAAACTAGAACTCCTTCCATCCTAACAGGCATTATCATTGAGTTTAACTAGACCATGGAATCCACTAATACTGGATACTACTTAGGATTAATCATGAGTTTCCTTTTTCGTTTTCATTTCATTCCATTCCAAGATGAATATACGGCCCACCTGATGATGAGTAGTTACTGTCGCTCGTAAACATCGGTGATACCAGAGACCAAGCCTTTACTACAGCTGAAGAAAACGCGTTCGCAATTAATAATGTTGTTGTCATCGTTCCAAAAAATACCGTGGTGATTTTAAAAAGTTACTGGTGGTAGGACCTCTTTTGAGTCCGCGCGAGTAGGTACCACCACCCTGCCTATTTCTGCCGTGAAGCAGTAATGCGTTTCGGTTTGAAGGGTGGGGCAGCCGTTGTAACTTACTTGAGACCTTAGAACTTATATCTCAAGGTGGGTGCCGCATTTACGTTGTAAATGTCTATGGGATCCAGTAACCACTTAACATCAGGTGGGCTGTGAGCTCGTCCACCTATCTAAGCAATAAAAAAAAAAAAAAAGATGGTGCCAGCATTCGGTGAAAATCAGTTTATTACAATAAAACTCAATAAAACCTTTTGAATAGTAATTATTGAAAATTTCATTACATAATTCTTACAATAATAGGGTAAACCGACAGTTTTGTTCTGACTGAGCCGACTTTTTTTTCATTTTCTTTATATATGAAGGAAGGATTACTGGTGGCCCGGAAGCCTTTTTAGTTTTACCAGGACATGTAGGCGAGCAAAGGCTCAGCCGGGGTGGGACTTGCTAACAGCTGCCCGAGCGCCTCCGAAAGAGACTTAACAACTCAAGGAAAGCTGCTTCGCGAATGCATCTACTAAATCGGAATCAAATCCGACTCTGACCACGTACCGTCTTTTATACACTGGTGTTTCGGTGTTTACCCTACATTTTCTGATATTAATCAAATCACGTGTTAATATTACTTAAGTCGTTTTCCACGAAATATATTATAAAAGTATAGATGGGATTTTCTCTCTGATCTAGTTGAGCAGACTACCTGGTTCTAAGTTAGCTACCAGAGTCGATAGATGCAATGTTAATACCTCCTTCCATTATGAGGCATTAGGTCGAAATTTCTATTCTATTGTAATAAAGGTTATACCATCCTTAAAGACAGATCCTGTGACTGCTGCACATGAAAATAGTGATATCTACCAACACTAGTAGAAATATTTCAAAGTAAACTAAACTACCGATTACAATATTGAAACAGAGTCTTTAAAATTTTCAATAAACAAGATAAAATGTGGACATTGAGATTAGCCAACCCCTACGGACGACACATTCTTTATAACAGTTTAACATTCAATTTCCTTTTACAGTAAACACATAAATTGCTTCGTAAAACATATATCACTCGGAAACCCTTTTGATGTTGTTTAAAATATGAAATTAGCGCAACGAAAGGCCAAACGGAATTATCATCTCAAAAGAATATCATCAGAACCGCGTGCACTAAAGTCGAGGACGTGTGAAATTTTAATTTTAAAATTCACATGAAAATTTTATTGCAAAATTCATAAGTCATTGTAAAAACAACGCGTACTCGATGTTAATATTTTTGCAATGCAGCTTTTGCACGGTATTTATTGCCAAACATTATTAGGTTTAATATTATTATTGCTTATCCGGGTCAATGAGCTCTTTGTTCACCATAGTAAATAGTGGACGTCGCTCTAAACACGTCATTTCGGATCTTCCCGATCCACTAACAGTGCTTTTAGGTTCCTCAAGCATCGGTCATCGTTCTCGTCGAACCGCTCGCTTGCAACGAAGGGTTTGGCTAGTAAAGGACAATGTCCAAAAGTGGGCCAACTTCATGACAAAACTATTTGTACTTGAAAAACTATGCCTTACTTTTTCATGTTGTTTAGTTTATGTATCAACATTTCTTTCACCCTGGCATTGTTTTACAAAAAAATAAATTACTTATTTGATAACATCCCAAAACTGAGTGCCATAGTTTTTAAATTCGCCAATAGACAAAGGGAAAATTAGCCCATACAGCCTTATAGTAAACTTATATGCTGACAAACGAAAAAGTTGTCTGTGACTTGAACAACATTAAAAAAATTGCTAATAGTTATAATTCAGAGACTTTTTAGTTTATTGTTGTTCAATTCAATATTTATGTATTGTAATAATAATTATTACTTAAAACCATGAATTATTTAATATTTTTAGATATTAATGATTCCATTAGTAAAAATCTCAATGGCCTACCATTACTCTATTCTTATTATATATGATCAGAGAGTTTTGGCAGCAACCCGAGTGAAGCGTCACTTGAAGTTTTATTTTAATGTTTTTTTAATAGCTTATTGTGATGTATAATATACAAATTGGGTGTTGTTTTGTGTATTAAATGTCATTGGGAATAAAACTGTGGCTAACATAGCAGTGACTGTTTTTTTTTTCAATATAAAAGGTCTGCGGAAATTCACGCTCACCCAATGTGCTATTCATCAAGTTGACGTCAAAACTCACAAAAAGCAATAAAAAGAAATACACCGGATTTTTATTAACATAAAAAAATATAAAAAATATAACTATGACAGACTAGGCTGTATAGGCTACGCTCTTTGCCTGCTTGTTGGCGAATTTAAAAACAACAACAACAATATCGTTGCCGGCTTCCGGATTTCATTTCATTTTATTATTATTAAGAGGATATAATAATAATAAAATGTACGTAAGGGCTTATTTCTAGCAACATTAACCACAATTAACTTATTTAATACTGTAAATAATGATGAGAGCGATTATTGATTTCGAAGAAAACAATTAACAACTTAATTTTAGCTGCAGAAAAAAACAGATTTCTCTTAAACCTGGGTGAGAATATAAAAATCGTTTTCTGAATATGAAACGATATTTCTTTGTCTATCAAATTAAGTTAAAATCATCATCACCCGACAACTTTTTTTAGGGGCCCAAACGCCCATAGAAAATGGGCATTGTCCTTTTACTGGTGGTAGGACCTCCTGTGAGTCCGCGCGGTTGGGTACCACCACCCTGCCTATTTCTGCCGTGAAGCAGTAATGCGTTTCGGTTTGAAGGGTGGGGCAGCCGTTGTAACTATACTTGAGACTTTAGAACTTGTATCTCAAGGTGGGTGGCGCATTTACGTTGTGGATGTCTATGGGCTCCAGTAACCACTTAACATCAGCTGGGCTGTGAGCTCGTCCACCCATCAAAGCAATAAAAAAAAAAAAGTTAACCCACAGATACAGCCCACTGAGTTTCTCGCTGGAACTTCTCAATGGGTCACGTTTCCGATCCGGTGGTAGATTCTGTTAAGCACTGCTCTTGGGAGAACTAGTATTAGCAACGTCCTCAGGTTAGAGCCCCGTGAGCCCACCTAATCATTCGGTGACGCTGGCATAGCCCTATAAGCCTACCAGCTTAGGTAAAGAAAAAGAAGATGTGTGGTGTCGTGGGACACCAGATAGGAACGAGGTTCCTTATTATAATAATATTAATTTTCAGTTCTATTCGAGGTATAAAGAAAATAATTATTCGGCTATACATTTTTTACTATGATTTTTTTATTGACAAAAGTAAAAAAAATCTACTTTACAAAGTTACCAACTTTATTTTGTGCATAATGATTTATAAAAAATATATAGGTATAATAACAATATACAAAGAAACAGCTATTTATATGAATAATAATAATAACCGTCATCACGTAGACTATACATTAGACACTGTATAGCCATCATACTAAGACTATACATAAATAATAAAAATCTTACGTTACGGACGTTTTTCCCGGTTAGGGCACCCCTCCGCATCGTCCCATAAGGAACTTCGTTCCAAAAAGAACAAAAAATGTTTTCACCCAATGTTAAGTAGTTACCGGAGTCCATAGATATTACAACGTGAGTACTACTTACCTTGAAACACGCGATTCAAGTATCAAAGGCTTTGCATAGCATCTCCGAAACCTTTAAAATCGGAGCCTACGACTGTTTTGTGGAAAAAATAAGCAATATCAGTGAAATAGATAATCGTGCGTGCTTTCAATACCACACGTAAACGCTCGTTATATAATCTAGTTTACTCTACATTTCTATTTTAACACGGCTTTATTAACTACTAGCGGCCCGCTCCGGCTCCGCTCGGGTCTTTGACAAAAATTATACGATATTTGACGTTGTTTAAATAAAAGAACACTTATTGCGGCATAACTATAATAGCTAGACATATGCTGTCGGATACTTTTTGTAAATGATAATGTGTTCTACAAAATCGTAGTACATTATTTTATTCTATCATGAATAGTTTTCGCAGGGCACGCGATGTAAAGAATATTTTAGGTAATTTTTTACACCTTGGGTTAAATTATTGGAGTTTTAGTAAGGATCCCTAATTTTTTTCAAAAATGATTATAGCCTATGTCATTTAGGAATAGTGTAGCTTCCAAACAGTGAAATAATCGGTTCAGTATTTCCGGAGCCTATTCAATACAAACAAACAAACAAATATTTCCTCTTTATAATATTATAGTATACTAGCGACCCGCCCTCGCTTCGCTTCGGAAACATTAAAACACACATGAAACAAAAAAAAAAAATAAAAAAAAAAAAAAAAAGTAGCCTATGTTCATCAGGGACAATGTCGGCTTCTAATGGAAAAAGAATTTTTTAAATCGGTCCAGTAGTTTCGGAGCCTATTCGAAACAAACAAACAAACAAATCTTTCCTCTTTATAATATTATAGTATATAGTATAGAGGTACATACGTATGCATGTGTTGTTTATATGTAACGGAAACTTTAACCCTTCGACCGCTATGTAGGTCACCGTTACCCTACGTGGTGCACTGAAGTACCTATGTCGACTTCTTTTACTAAGGCGACGGAATGTCTAGTAGACTCTAGGAAAGAAAAATCCAAAGATACTAAGAACAAATCTATTTTTAAGAGACCTTAAAATACTATAACGTACTTAAACAAGCAAAGGAAGGCCAAGTTAGCCAATCCAGTTAGCCTGAGTAAGAGAAATAGACATAATTACTTCAGTGCGCCACACACGACACCGGTGGTGACCTAGATGGCAATCAAAGGGTTAAACGCAATTTTCACTAACTTTAAAGTGTTCTATTAACTTGAAAATTTGGACACACATCAAGAACCGAAGACAATACAACAATTTTATAACTTCGCTTAAACATTCTGACCAGTATCGATAGCATAAAAAATACATATGAAATTAATTATTAATTCGGTTTGCTATTTAAGCGTGATTTTTTTTAAAACTGCATGTATTATATTTTAATCGGGACATTTAAGAATGATTTTTAAAACAGATAGCCTACGGTCTAAAATCATTATTCACTTTCACACTACCTAAATCTATTTCGATGGTTTAGGTACCGTAACTAAATCCTGTTTAAGCCTTGAATCAGTTAAATCATTCAGTTTTAATTGAACGGTCCCCTGCGTCTTCCACTTGGTCGCAGTCTTCGCTGTAATTGGATTAAGTTCGCGGTTTTCTGAAGGCATTAACGTCTGATTTCATTACCAGCCGCACCGTTCCGCTGTCCGGGTCTGTGTTATCACTAAACCGAATCTGTGTTGCGTCTCAGTCTATTTCGTGATTGGATGTTTTAGTGTCGTGATTTCGGTGAATTTTGTATTGGCGCTTCAAGCCTTTTGTACTCGAGCAGCAGAGACGGAAACCTTATGATTTATCTGTTGATCTATTATGCGTATGTCTGATGTTAGGCGCGAAATTAGCACTAATTTTTGAAATTAGAAGCTAAAATAACAAAAATAGAAGTTTTGAATAAATAAAGGCGCATCGCCCCAATATTTTCCATAAAGAAATGCAATGGTTCGAGTAAACATTTCTTGAATTCAAAATCGGTCGTATATGATTTTTATAGAAAAATCATTCACAAGGATTAATATGCAGTATTTTGTAATTTTCAAATACTACACTTGACATCCATATCAAAAATTTAAACCCATTTCAAGGTATAAATTATCCGACATAGTTTTGTTGTGCAATGGGGATTACATTTTAAAACATGTATCTGTTATAAACTGCCCTAATAGGCAGTAAAAGATGCTCTTACGCCTGCGCTAAATAAAACCACTTGCATTAGGCAAGTGGTTTTATTTAGCGCAGGCATCAAAAACCATATTTTGAAACTAAATATTTTTTTTTTTTATTGCTTAGATGTGTGTACGAGCTCACAGCCCACCTGGTTTTAGGTGGTTACTGGAGCCCATAGACATCTACAACGTAAATGCGCCACACACCTTGAGATATAGTTCTAAGGTCTCAGTATAGTCACAACGGCTGTCCCACCCTTCAAACCGAAACGCATTACTGCTTCACGGCAGAAATAGACAGGGCGGTGGTACCTACCCGTGCGGACTCACCAGAGGTCCTACCACCAGTAAATACGAAACCCCTTATACTTATACATATACGCCTACGCACACAAGAAGATATAAAATTAAATATAGCTTATACATTGTGTACAGCGTATAAGATTATACATAATAGCGACCCGCCCTCGCTTCGCTTCGGAAACATTAAAACACACATGAAACAAAAAAAATAATAAAAAAATAATAAAAAAAAGTAGCCTATGTTCATCAGGGACAATGTCGGCTTCTAATGGAAAAAGAATTTTTCAAATCGGTCCAGTAGTTTCGGAGCCTATTCGAAACAAACAAACAAACAAATCTTTCCTCTTTATAATATTAGTATAGATAATATACAGTATAGTTATTTGTGTTTTTAAAACCCTATAAAGTTTGTTTGTAATCGCTCGATGTTTGCTTTCAATTTTCCCGCTGTTCCCAGGATTATTCATAGTAAATGATTTATTTTGATTATATTATTGGCTATCTTTTGCATGATTAACTTTCATTAGTTAATAAAATCACTGCCCACTTGATGTTAAGTTAAGTGGCTACTGAAGTAACTTAGAAACGAAGATGATGTTCCTGCCCAGATGGGCAAGTTCAAGATTGAAATAGTTGAAATCTTCTTTTCATATAACGGACGATGAAATCGATAGAAATACTGTACCAAACTATGCAGGCTATGCTGTGCCTTACAAATAAAACCACTGGACTGTAGAGCTATTGTAGGCTCACGCTATACCCTATAAACATGTTTTTATACGTTTTTATTAGCTCGTATTTACTTTTATCTATGTATGTTTGGAAGTAACGACAAAGGGAAGATCTTCCACCGAGCGGGCGGTATTAAAACACTTCACAAACACTTTAAAATTCTCAATTCGCTTTTTCCGCTTCGCTTCAGGTGATCCGTTCGCTGTTTTGCTTCGAGTAGTTCCGATCACTAACTCACTGCGTGCCATCTCTGCAACACTTATAATAATATAGTCGATACGAAATCCCTAGAATTGTCGAGAACATTTCTCACAAGTCGAGTACTTTCGATGTGTGTTTCCGCTATCTGACAATAGATGGCGTTGTAGTTCTAGAGCGTTCTAGATGCTACTAGATCCTTCAATATTCGTTCGGCTATTCGGTGATAGATGGCGTTACTCGTACCGGCGTAACAATATGATAGACATATATGTAACGTAATCTTTCGAAGTAATTCGGGTAGGTACCACCACCTTGCCTATTGCTACCGTGAATCAGTAAAGCAGTAAAGCATTTTGGTTTGAAGGGTCGGGCAGCCGTTGTACTGTTAAAACTGAGACTTAGAACTTATGTCTCGTGGTAGGTGGCGCATTTACAGGTGTCTATGAGCTCTGGCAAACATTTAACACCAGGTCAGCCGTGAGCTCGTCTAGTGATCTAAAAACAGTAACTTAAAATAACTTCAATTCGTCCGTATAAAGAAAAAAAAAAAAAGAAAAAAAATACACATGTATCAAATACCTACGACTTTACAATAAATTTAACATTTATAATTTGGTTTGATACGCTTTAGTAAGGCTGTATTTTTTTTTTTTTTTATAACTAGGTAATGTGTTATATGGTATCTTCAATATATAAAAGTAAACATGAAAAATCAATTTAAAATTCCGTATGTATTTCCAATTCTAGCTTTTTTTGTTGTTGCTAAGATGGGTGGACGAGTTCACAGCCCACCTGGTATTAAGTGGTTACTGGAGCCCATAGACATCTACGACGTAAATGCGCCACCCACCTTGAGATATAAGTTCTAATGTCTCAGTATGGTTACAACGGCTACCCCACCTTTCAAACCGAAACGCATTACTGCTTCACGGCAGAAATAGGCAGGGTGATGGTACCTACCCGTGCGGACTCATAAGAGGTCCTACCACCAGTCAAAGCTTCCAGATATATGTGATTGGCTCGCTTTTATTAAGATCTTTGCTTTTTCCAGATTGACCTTCACGAGTATCTGTGATTCGCCAATTGACAGCTTACAACGAGCATAAATTTTGATAATTATTTGAAATTTTTAATTCAGATTTTAATGTTCAACCCTGCAGTTCCAAATCTACGACATTTTAATAAAACAAATTATAACACGTTTATATTTTGCGAATTTTTGTGGTTTATTTATTTATTTAGGAATAGTATGTGTATTACTTAGATACTAAGTAACATATTCTCATGGCAAACTGATTGCTAAGCAATCGCGTACTAGAAAATATGCGTAAGTTTTGTATCTTTAATTTGCTTGAAAGTTAGCTAAACGGTGTTCCGAATGCTTCCTATCTATATTTTTTAATATCTACATGCGACCTTAATTTCTAATCAATTTCAAACATTGCTATTTATCATAATACTAGCTGACCCGGCAGACTCCATAGTGCCTCAATCGATAAATAAAATACTTAATCTTTTGTATAAAATAAACTTGAAACAAACAAAAGGAATCCGTCCGACGGGGGACAAATTAAAGGTAAAACAAAAATGTTATTTTTATTTAATTCCGAGCATTTTCATATTTATCTACCTTTTTTTAAACCTTTTCTGGACTTCCACAAATAATTCAAGACCAAAATTATCCAAATCGGTCCAGCCATTCTCGAGTTTTAGCGAGACTAATGAACAGCAATTCATTTTTATATACATAGATAGATTATCAATCTATTGTGTAGTAAAATAAAGACAGAAATTTATAAACTAGATTTCCAATAGCAGCTTTTCCCGCTTGAATTAGATTAGATGTCACGAAGGCGAAGACTTTTACTCGACAGTCTAATAAAAGGTCTCTTCCCCAGGGTGCAAAATATTTCCATATCACATATCGTCAAAATCAGTTCAGTGGCGTTGGCGTCTACACGACACAGACAAATGTAGTTTATCTTAATAATATTATTTTTTAATAAGACGTTATAGTTTCTGAAGTCGTCGTGGCCTAAAGGATAAGACGTCCGGTGCATTCGTATCGAGCGATGCACCGGTGTTCGAATACCCCAGGCGGGTACTAATTTTTCTAATGAAATACGTACTTAACAAATGTACACGATTGACTTCCACGGTGAGGGAATAACATCGTGTATGAATAAAAATATAAAAATCAAACCCGCAAAATTATAATTTGCGTAATTACTGATGGTAGGACCTCTTGTAAGTCTTGTAAGACCTCTTGTAAACTGAGACCTTAGAACTCTTCTCTGAAAGTGGGTGGCAGCATTACCGTTGTAGATGTCTATGGGTTCCGGTACCCACTTAACACCGGGTAGGCTGTGAGCTCTTCCACCCATCTATGCATTAAAAAAATAAATAAAAAATTACAAAGGTAATTTATCTACCATACCTTTAACCATTACTTTATTATTAACACCAATTTTCAGTTAGTTCTTATGATTTATAAATATCTTCATAAAATATGATTTCCTTAGCTTCATAAAGAAAACTTTTTATCTCATAAAAACCGTTGAAGAATGAATGACTAATGCTATTGGACTTTTCTGTGAATTTCATACTTATTTCAGTTTTCAGGCTGCCTCACCCTTCAAACCGAAAGGCATCACTGCTTCACGGCATAAATAAGCAGGCTGCTGGTATCTACCCATGCAGACTCACAACACGTCTACTAGTGGTAAACTAGTAATTACGCAAATTATAACTCTGGGGGTTGGATTTTTATTACATGATGCTATTCCTTCACTGTGGAAGTCAATCGTGAACATTTGTTGAGTACGTATTTCATTAGAAAAATTGGTACCCGCCTGAGATTCGAACATCGGTGCATCGCTCAACGCGAATGCATCAGACGTCTTATCCGTTAGGCCACAACGACTACATAACCCTTCAAACCGAAAGGCGTCACTGCTTCACGGCATAAATAAGCAGGCTGCTGGTATCTACCCGTGCAGACTCACAACACGTCTACTAGTGGTAAACTAGTAATTACGCAAATTATAACTCTGCGGGTTGGATTTTTATTACAAGATGTTTTATTCACACACCGTGGAAGTCAATCGTGAATATATGTCCAGTGCGTATTTCATTAGAAAAATTGGTACGTACCTTTAGGATTCGAACACCGTTGCATCGGCAATCTTATCCTTTAAGACACGACGACTTCAATTCCCAGTTTTCCATTACTAGTAAGCGGCACTATTCGTTTGAAGCTAAAACACGATAATACGCTAACGAGAATCCACACGATAATTATCCGCAACTGTGTTATTAAATTAACTCGGAGTCGTGGTGTGAATCGTTATTTACTCATCACTCCGTATCAAAGGAGTTCCGAAGTTCATGAATATTCAGATCCGACATAATTATCCGGAATAATATTAGTACACGGAAAATTTTCGCAGGATTTCTTGTACACGTCGAATCTAATATTCTGGGAAGTAATTGATTGTTTGCAAGACTAATAATAAATGTTTGAGTAGCTCAATTCGTTTTTTGTCTTCCGTTTATTATATTTTTATCTTTTTTCTGGAAATAGGCAGAACAGTTCACGGCCCACTTAAGGTGTTAAGTGATAAACTTTAAGGCATTTGTACCAAAAATCCGTAAAAGCAAATATTACTGCAGTTTTTTATTTATTTATTTATTGCTTAGATGGGTGGACGAGCTCACAGCCCACCTGGTGTTAAGTGGCTACTGGAGCCATTTACTACGTAAATGCGCTACCCACAGCTCTAAGGTCTCAGTATAGTTACAACGGCTGCTCCACCCTTCAAACCGAAACGCATTACTGCTTCACGGCAGAAATAGGCAGGGTGGTGGTACCTACCCGTGCGGACTCACAAGTGGTTCTACCACCAGTAAAATACCAGTTTTAACGTCTTATAGCTTAACAGATTACCGTAGGTCGTCAAAGCACTTGCAGATTTAAAAGACTCGCAGTGATGCTCGCTGATCGCGCCACTAGGTACTGTGAGGAGGAGAAGGAAACTCTTGTTCATATGATGCCGTTCAAAAGCGCCTTAAGCGGCCAAATATGAGTCAATAAAACAAAACCAACGAATCAACGAGAAAAGATAACAAGAATGAGAACGGTCCACTAATTTCCACGTTCCGAAACCCTCTTGTTAGAATTAAGAAAATATTTGAACGTTCCACCGAAAGTTCTATACGATTTTCCGTGTCTTTCCAAGAAGACGGATATGGAGTTTCAGTTCAATAATCGTTCGTGTGTTAATATTATCTTAAATCATAACTCGGTAAAGTTATCCAGTTCAACGATGAATTTTACAGAATATTTAAGTTTATTTAAATTATTTTAGTTTCGTTGATATTTGATTTTAATTTTTTATTTATTGCTTAGATGTGTGGACGAGCTCACAGCCCACCTGGTGTTAAGTGGTTACTGGAGCCCATAGACATCTACAACGTAAATGCGCCACCCACCTTGAGATATAAGTTGTAAGATTTCCTGTATAGTTACAACGGCTGCCCCACCCTTCAAACCGAAACGCATTACTGCTTCACGGCAGAAATAGGCAGGGCGGTGGTACCTACCCGCGCAGGATAGGTACCCGCGCGGACTCACAACAGGTCCTACCACCAGTAAAATTAAATTAATTTCGTATTATGGTCCTCAGAACTTTTCACCTGACATGTTTGTTTACATTTAGATGCCCATCGAAATAGTAAAAAATAGCACATAATAGGAAAGTAAAATAGAACACTACGTTAGCCCGAACGCGTATGTGCTATTTCAGCATCATACACATTGGGATTTTTTTTTTAATTTTCCGGTCTTTAGATTATGTTTTACGATTTCGTTGTAGATGTCCATGGGCTCCCGTAACTATTTAACATCAGATGGGCCGTGAGATCGTCCACCCACGTAAGCAATAAAAAAAATTATAATTGTGGGATGGCGTAGTAGAATAAAGCAATACTTGCTCAAGTGTTTCACAATTAATTTTATTTCTCGCCTTAACCACGGAACGTCTTATCTCTGACACTTTCTTTTGACAGCCAACTGACATTGACATCGTAAATACACAATTTACACTATTTCAACTATTTAGTATTAATTTTACAAGTATTACTTAGATAAAACTAAACTAATAGAATTTAAAAATCCCATTCAGAATAACATAAGGTCTTCTTCACCTATGAAATTGACGTTTGTTATACCAAAATTTAAAGTATTTTTTTGTTACTTTTTATTTCTACCTCTCAAAATATTTATTTATTTAAAAAAGTACTGCCACATCACAAACATTTAACATTGAAAATAACTTAAGCTATGGCCTGATGCATGTGACAATAATGGCGTACATAACACTGGCAATTTATCGGCTCGAAGATGGAATACAATAATACAACAAAAAAGACTACCTAATGAAAACACACTTTGAAATTCAAATTTAACAAGTAAAACAGTACTGTTTGTTGAAATATTAATAAGAATGCCTAATAAATGTCATGTCATATCAAGCAACAACAAGTCAGTTATAGAACAACAAATGATTAACGATTATAGTAACGTAAGTAAGTAATTTAACGGCCGTCTGGTGTAGTGGTAAGTGACATGGTCACTACACAAGGGGGTCGCGGGTTCAAATCCCGCCAAGGGAAGATATTTGTATGATAAATATAAATGTCTTTTCCAGGGTTATGGATGTATATTAAACATATGTATGTGTATAATAAAAATCTTACATTTATTTCCGTTATCAGGTACCTTTAACACAAGTTCTTTACGAGCTTATCACGGGACCAGTTAACGTGGCGTGATTGTTAGTAAATATTTATTTATTAAAAATTATAATAATAATTTATTAATAATTTATTATTTAAAAATAATAATAATTTATTATTTATTAAATTATTATTATTTATTAAAAAGTTAAGGTGCGTTTTTTCTTTCGTTTTTTATTTTGTCCTTAAATACACGTAACTTGCATAAATATGCATCCACGGTATCGACGCATCTCCGCTAGCGCAGCGGTAATCATTTTCGCCTTTCTTTACATAATTTTAATACAAAAGTTTGAAGTTTTTGTGCACTTTATTTAACGCAGTCGTGAATTTCATTAATCTTCAATATTTCAGGCAGCGGGGCTATAATATTTCCTTCGAACAGCACGAGAATATCACATAAAACAGAATTTATTACAGTCTAATATCACATCGGCCTCTATAAGTACTGTTTTAGCGTGTTCTCAGCAAATTGCTTTGTGACCATTTCCACATGTGTTAAATTTAGATAACGCCTACAACAGTTCAGTGCATTTGTATTAAAACTAAAATTTGGATTCTTTATTAGTTCATATATTATGCTATAACTCTAAGGCGATCTTGTTATATGACGAGACGGAACAGGTTGAGTCTCAACTATAGTACGGTATAACGGCTGCCCCACCCTTCAAACTAAAACGCATGTCTTCGCTGGAAAAATAGGCAGGATAGTAAGGATGGATGGGAGCAACTTCAACACACCCATCCACCAGTAGATACCGGTTAGCGAATTCCTTAGTCCCCTCTTACGACTTTCGGAGAAAGAAATAGTTGTCGTGGCCCAAAGGATGAGACATTTCTATCGAGCGATGCGGCTGTGCCTGTGTTCGAATCCAGCTTGCATGTCAACAAATAAAACCGACAAAAAAAAAACTGTTGATAAAGCCTCTTGTGAGCCCCCACGGAAATGTACCACTACGCCGCACATAAACCTAGAACTCATGTCTCAAGATGGGTGGCAGCATTTGCCTGGCTGACGCCTATGAGCATCGCTTACCACTTAACACCAAGCGGGCCAAAATTCGTCCACTGATCTAAGCAATAAAAAAATCATGGTGCCATTCTAAGCTGACAACATCACTAAAGCCTGAGCGGTAGGATCTGCGCACTCTAATAATCTCTTGAGCCGATTTATAAAGGCAAAATATAATGTTATTAAGTAACATATCAGAGATTCAATGTAAGCGTTTTCTGAGTAAATTGCACAGTTCGAAGCATGATTATACCGTAGGATAGGCACTTCGGCGGAACGATTTCGTTTGAATTGCTAAAGTATTTAAATTTTCTCGTATAAGGATTCCTTAACATTCTCTTGGCTGAAAGGGCTCGTTTCTATAGCTATGTATTATTATAATCGATGTTTGACGTTTGCTTCCGAGTGAGAGTGCGTAATTTCGATTTGAAATTGTGTATTCGTCGCCTCAGTGACCTAGGACCGTAGGCGGTATTGCAAATACCACTTGCCGTTTCTTTGGGAGCGTAATTAAATGTAAAAAAATGAAAGATGTGGTGTCGTGGGACACCAGATAGGAACGAAGTTCCTTCGGCTAATATAGAATCGACACAATTTGCAAAAAAAAATCGTGCTCAATTTTATGTAGGTTACCTTGATTTTTCTCTTAAATTTTGCTGATTAGTTTTTATTTAAGTACAGGAAAGTATTTAGGAAATTCAGTATTTTAGGAAATAATAAATTACGTAAAATAAATAAAAAATCGTAATTCAAGTTATCAATTAACATAACAAAATATGTCTCTTTATTTTTGTTTGACAACATAAAATTACATAGAAATAGAAATAATTACAAAATAGAGAGAGAAGGGACGAGAGAACGAAAAGAAAGAAGGAGAAAGAGAAACGCTTGTGTATACGACTGTCGCGCCTGCGCACGTGTCATTTAACGGTTTTATTCCACGGAATTTTTCGTTCGGTTTTACTATCGCATTTTTTTAGTTCGGTCGCGCAGCAAAATCCCTATCTCCTCCAAGCCTGCCGTAAGGAACTTCATTCCAATAAAACTGTGTCCGTTCTTGGCCTAATGCCCTATGACACATAATATTCCATCACTAAGGAATATTATGTGTTATAGAGCATTTCGGTACCAGTTTTTCTAAGTAGGCATGTGTATAAGTGCACATGATCATTTACATCTCTGTGAAATGTATAATGGTGAATATTTTTAGTCATAAAATACTTACCTAATTATCCATCAAATTTCTGAAGCAGTAGAATTTGCCAGTTTGAAGTTTTTATAGTGGGTGACTTAAATGACTTTTTTGATGTACACGGCATCCAGTAACTGTGATTTAGGGTACCAAATAATCTTGATGATATAACATTTCTTGTATCTTTCCTATCGAATAGAAATCCAATTGAATTGTAAGGAAAGCCTTTCAATATAAGACTTTTGAAAAGAACTTTGCTCTTTTGCGAACTTACATATCGATTATTCGAAGCTCTTTTTACAATGACGACTTATGAACTATTTATATTTTTATTGGTACTAGCTGACCCGGCAGAATTCGTAGTGCCTCAATCGATAAATAAAAAACCTAAACTTTTCTATAAAATAAACTTAAAACAAACAAAAGGAATCCGTCCGACGGGGGACACATCAAAGGAAAAAAATATTGTTATTTTCATATTTCTACCTTTTAAACCGTCTCTGGACTTCCACAAATAATTCAAGACCAAAATTAGCCAAATCGGTCCAGCCGTTCTCGATTTTTAGCGAGACCAACGAACAGCAATTCATTTTTATATATATAGATTACAACTGCAACGGTCGTGCTTAATGCGTTCAACATTTTATACCGTGGTCCGATCTTTTCGAAGTTTTCTTCGATCTTTCTTATCGATTTCGATCGATTTGCGATTTGTCTTTTTGATATTCGAATATGAAAACAAAAACCTATTGAATAATTTACGTAGGAAGTTGCATTCCTTGAAAGACTCTTAGGTACTACACTATTCTACATCGGCTCATTTATTTGTTAATTTTCAAGCTTCAAAAGGCTTATTATCATAACAGCATGTTTTTGATTGAAGTTTTGCAGCGTACTTAATATAAACCAATGACGGTTCATTATTTCCATTGAACAATATTCAAAATTCACGAACAATTTAATCTGAATCACTCTTTTATCGATTATTCGTTACGGGAACCCGATTTTCGTTAGTCGATTTAGCTCTAGAGACCTCAAAGGCCTTAATCCGAATTATTTTTAACCGTTCGCTTTGGGAGTATCTTTTAATTTAAATTATTCGGGCCCGGAGACCGTATCGGATAAGATTTCGGAGTAATCTTTGAGATTCATTTAGATTTTCGAATTCGGATGCCATATCTAATTCACAAATTGTATGATGGTGATCAGGTAACTTATTTAGGGGAGCAGGAGACAAAATACCTACATCAAATTACTGTTTTTTTTTATTTTATTGCTGAGATGCGTGGACGAGCTCACAGCTCACCTGGTGTTAAGTGGTTACTGGAGCCCATAGACACACCTTGGGATATGGGTTCTGAGGTTTCAGTATAGTCACAACGGCTGTCCCGCCCTTCAAACCGAAACGCATTACTGGTTCACGGCAGAAATTTATTACTGGTGGTAGGACCTCTTGTGTGTCCGCGCGGGTGGGTACCACCACTCTGCCTATTACTGCCGTGAAGTAGTAATGCGTTTCGGTTTGAAGGGTGGGGCAGCCGTTGTAACTATACTTGAGACCTTAGAACTTGTATCTCAAGGTGGGTGGCGCATTTACGTTGTGGATGTCTATGGGCTCCAGTAACCACTTAACATCAGCTGGGCTGTGAGCTCGTCCACCCATTAAAGCAATAAAAAAAAAAAAAAAATTATAATAATAATAAATAAATAAAAATGTTAGACAGGGTGCTGATACCTACCCGTGTGGACTCACAAGAGGTCCTACCACCAGTAATTACACAAATTAAAGCAGAGCAAGCCGTACTCTCTAAAACTGACCATAAATCATAATCCAGCGGATTAAGATTGGGACTAGACGACAGCCAGTCTTCAGCTCTGATGAAGTCCGAAACGTTCGTTTCCAACCAATATTGCGTAGACCGAGCTTTATGACCTGGCGCCGAGTCTTGCTGGAAGGACCATTCTTGATTATTGAACATGGTGTTGTTAAGACTTCACTACCTTCTCAAGAATGGTATCTTGATACACTTGTGCCGATGTTTTAATACCTTTTTCACAAAAGTATGGCCCAGTCACTCCCCTTCATAGCTAATACTCCACCAAACCATCACTGAAGTCGGATAGTGCCCACGTTGCACTCTGTCGACTAATTGGGAAGTTTCCTTAGATCTTTGAGCATAAATACGGTAATTTTGTTTGTTAAAATGTTGCTCAATTGTAAAAAAATTCTCATCCGTAAACAAACTTTTTCTATGACCTCCCTTTGCGTACCGCTTCAGTAGTTGTTTCGATTTTACCACCCTATTCTCTTTTAATTATCAGTTAAGAAATGACCAGTACGTCTCTTATAGGCTGCAAGTCCTAAGTCATCTTTTAAAATACGCGACATGGTTCTAGGTGCTATCTTCATCTCCCAAGATAAAATCTTTTGCTTTCGGACAGGATTCCTTCGAATTCTTTCTCTTACTGCTTTGACCACCTTTTTCGTACGAACACTACGTGGACGGCCAGATCTTTTTCTGTCACAAACAGAGGAGATCTCATTGCACCTATTAATAGCCCGGTACACAAACATTTTACTAATACCAAGCGTATTGAGAGTTTAAAAAATTGCATTTGACTCCATACCTACTTTGTGTAATGCAATCACAGCGATTCGGTTCTCTTTATCACCCCACTCCATTTTAATATCGCAAAATATTGTGCAATGTATTGGCGCCAAAATGAGAAAACTCAATGAGCAATCATATAAAAATGACAGATTCCAAATTCAAATGTAATATTTTGTTTATTTTTAATTGTAACAGTATTTATGGCCAGACTAAGTATAGTGTATCCGAAAAGTGTTTTTCAAAACGAAAATACGACGATACGCTTAGTAGAAAAAATACTTTTAAAACGAAACTGTTATTTAGGCCTATTAAAGCTACTTCATGCCAGTTTCAAATACAGTCCTTAAGTGTATTGAAATATGGCTATTTTTCCATCGCGTTCAAATAACTGAGTAACGACAACGAAAGGCGTCTTTTAGTGCCGTGTAGTATTTAAAGAAAATCGCTTGAGCTAACAAGCAAGATTATCCAGTTATTTTTTTAAAATACTTAGGTTTTATTATAGCGCTTCGATTGATTGAGCTATTTTTAATACGGTTTTATTAGCTTCAGACGTATGTATGTTAGTATGTACCGGAATCTTTGAACATGATTTTGACCCCCTTTAAAACGTCGGATTAACTCGTGATTTGGTATACTTATTAAACCAACAATTCAACATTAAAAAAATAATTGAAAAAATATATATTGAAAAAATTTAAATTGAATGGTATCAATACTTATAAATATTTTATGAACAGATATGAGTAAAAGGGTTATTTTGATAATAATAATATCCTGAAAAGCACCCTATGCTTTTTTACAATAAAATTATTTTTTCTTACACTATTTTTAATTCAAATTTATAAAAAATTATTTTCAATTTTTTAGTTGGATTTTCTATAAAAGCGTATTTTGTTCGTTTTTTTAAACTATTATTTATTAATAGTGATTTTCACTAATACATACAGCGGTATGTTCTTTTGAGAGTAACGTTAGCACCAACGTGCTATTTCTTTTTCTTCTTCAGAGTCGGTCTCTTCCTTTCTGAAGGTCGTGTCTGGTTTGCAATTTTGACCACTAGATACACTATACTTTTTTTTTATTTTTATTGCTTAGATGTGTGGACGAGCTCACAGCCCACCTGGTGTTAAGTGGTTACTGGAGCCCATAGACATCTACAACGTAAATGCGCCACACACCTTGAGATATAGTTCTAAGGTCTCAGTATAGTCACAACGGCTGCCCCACCCTTCAAACCGAAACGCATTACTGCTTCACGGCAGAAATAGGCGGGGCGGTGGTACCTACCCGTGCGGACTCACAAGAGGTCCTACCACCAGTAATAATACTTCGTCACGTTTTCCTTTCCTCTTACAATATAATGCTGTAAAATATTAGTTATAAAAAAATTCAATGAGTCGTTCAAATTCCACGAAACCTAAATAAAAAACACAAACGCTAAACGTAGGTTATGTATATTTTTTTTAATAATAATTTTATGGTTTCTTAGCTCACGGATGAAATAGCTTTGTTTTATGTTCGCGCCCGCCGTTGAAACCTTTTAAAATTGAGATCCTAAATTAAATAAGACTGTACAAAATTAGGGTTCCTTTTTTGTGCTGTGTATTACATAATTTTTTTCTTTTGACTTCATCAGGTTAATCGAGCTGCCAATTTTATCTACGACAATTGAAAACTCGAAGTCACTCTTGGTTCTAATGCGCAATACTCGTATATCTAGGAGTGGTGACAATATTGCTATCCTTTGGCCAGTCATCTTGGTACAATGTAGGCATCAGGGCGAGAAATAAAAGTTATTCTTCTGAGATGCAGTACTCAAGCTTGATGGTGGTGACCCTTGCATTACTGATGCCCTTGAGCAACGGACACTACTTATCGGCAGATGGGCCATAAGTCCATTTACCTACAAAGACAAAAAAGAAATAGCTTTACAAATTAAACATCCTTTTATGATTATTTTTCTACCCCGGTCGCCGTACCTGCGATTTCCCGTTGGTTGTTCAAATATTAAATCGTTTACGTAAAAAGCTTTATTCATGGTTCTGTCCACAGCCAATCGTATAAGCATGAGTGCCGCCACGTATTACATGTGCTTAGATAACAAATGAGACAACAATGTGATAAAGCTTTTTTTTTAGACTTTCGATGGAGTTAAGGTACTTAAGACCTCAATACCTTTTCTTCTAAAAGAACTAGATGAATAATGCTATTGCTGAATAATAGAAATAGAAAGATGAATAATACAATGCTGTCATACATCGCATAATTTGATTATAGTTCATCCCAAGTACAAGAACATATTAGCAAGGTACCAAATAAAATTTCATTTGCAATGTTTCTGCCAAGTATAATCGTTGTTAATTCACACAATCACTGCTACTAAACTAGAAAATTAGTTCATGATAATTCTACAAACCAATTCTAAAGTCAGAAGAAGTAGTAGGTTAACTAGCAACTTACAGTTATATATAGTCTCGGTATCAGAATTATATGTATAAAGTAAATTTTCGATTATGAAAGATATCCTAATCGAACCAAAAATCACAGTCAAGATCCTTAGAGAAGACAAAAAAATCTAGAAGATTGATTTTTGCACAAATGAGATCGAGAAAAATAATATCACGAAAAACAAACGAAGCATCAACAGATAGGTACCTATGTAGGTCTAACTAACTTTAAATTCAACCAAATCTCGAAACCGTTCGTGCGTTCCGGCCAAACGTAACCCATCATTACTCTTGGCGCGTCAGCGGTGATTTATAAAATCGATTAAAACTTCGTGCTCAGTTCACATTCCGAAGCAAAATCGTACAAAAGATAAGCTTCCTTTCTTTTGTTTACTGCTAAATAAAGACGTTGACGAAACGTTTTCAGCGACTGTTCGAATAATTGCTTTGAACTTTATCGTACGAATTATTGGCCCTAGCTCTTGTTAAGTGCTCAATAAAAATACATTGTTTTTTTGTTTGTTCGCAGTGTCATGCAAGACTATCGCAGTACATAATTGTCATTTTTATAATTACTGGTAACAGGGTGTGTTCCATACGGGTAGGTACCACCACTATGCCTACTTTTGCAGTGAACCGGTAATGAGTTTCGGTTTGAAGGTTGGGGCAGTATTTGTACTATAAAACTAAGACTTAGTAGAACTCATGTCTAAAGCTAGGTGGTGGCATTTACGTCGTTAACGTCTATGGGCTCTGGTAACCACTTAAGATCAAGGCCGCTCCAGGTAGGAGCTCGTCCACCCATCTAAAAAATACAAATAATGCTACTAAAATTGGCGGGGTAAATTCATAGGTGACGAAGTAGCCAACGAAGCCAACATACCTCCAACCGATACTGAGATTAGGGATCCAAGTCCCATGTACACTGTTTTGCGTCAGGGATAGGTGGTACTTGCTCGTGCTGACCTACACGCTTCTAGGTTAGTTTGCGTATTTAATGGTGTTAAGGTATATCTTAACACCAGTAAATACGCAAACTAACCTAGTTTGATTTTTAAATCATGTTACCTTTAGAATTTTTACTTTACTTTTCGGACCTCGTATCTTATTAGTAAAATGTTACTAAATTAGAGTAGAATCCAGAAGCAGACTGTATAAAAACATGAGGTCTAATACGATGGTAAACTCTGCGACTATAAATGAGGAATTCCAGATACGCAGTCCTAATTGAAGTATTATTACTACATCCGTATCATTTGTCCTAACTGTAGTATCTTCAGATTATTTTCTTTTGTCGATTGGTTCCACCATTGAACTTATTTTTACAATTGTACATGTTCCATTCGTATCAATGTGATTTCCGGAACTTATCACTTAGCAGGAAGCCTCAAATATGCTGAATACAACAACCCCACTGAATTTGCGATTTACGTCCATGTATTTTAAATTATTTCATCTTGTATTTACAACTGAACTTAAATTTGGCTTATTCTAGAGCTTAACCTCAGTTTCTGTAAATAAAATGAAAAGTCGTTAATACTTAATGGGTATGGCCAGAATTGAATTAACTAGCAGTGTCAGAGGTAATTACCACAAACAGGTTTCCAGTTATAGCCTATACATAATCTGCTTTAGACTCCATTAAGCCGTGTGTATATTTTCTTTAATCTATTTTGAGTTATTTGTTTACTATACTGAGTATTTTTGAGATATAATTGAACACAATTGTAAAATACCCACTTTGGTAGTTTTATTGGCATATTTGCGCCTTCAAATATTGGCTCGTTTATTACCTTTAGTTGTTAGATAATTCAACACTAAGATATATGTTTAAAAAATACACTAAAATTTGAAATTTTGTTCACCGTCTATGACATACAGATTCGAAACTGCGAGAAACAATCCTAATCAGTACAGATCACTAAATCCTATTTATTGTATAACGTCCATGAAAGAAATCATATTGCCATTGTTAAACGTGATTTGCAAAAATAAAAATACGACTTTCCGCCAAACTTTTTAGGACTGTAATTAAACAGTTTCACAACGATCAACACGTAACTCCGGAACTTTACGGCTACAAGCCAACTCGCCGAAATTTATGCCGACGCTTCCTGTCCAGTTACCCGAGATTGCCTAACATTGTAGATAAAAATCCTATAAAAATTGCCACTTAAAAGGCTTTCTGTGCGAGAACGAGAAATTTAAAAGCGACGATTTAAATTGCTAATACAGATTTTTTTGCCCTGGTAACAACGGTGTGGAGGCCGTAAAAGTTGTATGAGCTTTGGGTTTTTGGTTTCAAAATAGCTTTTAAGCCCATCTGTCGATCACATAAGAATGTCCTCCTTCTCTAACTTTAACTACCGCTTAAGCATTTTTTTATTGCTTAGATGAGTGGACGAGCTCACAGCCCACCTGGTGTTAAGTGGTAAATGGAGACCATAGACATCTACAACGTAAATGCGCCACCCACCTAGAGATATAAGTTCTAAGGGTCTCAATATAGTTACAGCGGCTGCCCCACCCTTCAAACCGAAACGCATTACTGCTTCACGGCAGAAATAGGCAGGGTGGTGGTACCTATCCGCGCGGACTCACAAGAGGTCCTACCACCAGTAATTGCGCAAATTATAATTTTGCGGGTTTGATTTTTATTACACGATGTTATTCCTTCACCGTGGAAGTCAATCGTGAACATTTGTTGAGTACGTATTTCATTAGAAAAATTGGTAGCCGCCTGCGGGATTCGAACACCGGTGCATCGCTACATACGAATGCACCGGACTTCTTATCCTTTAGGCCACGACGACTTCACGGCTTTATCCGCTTGGACTTTTTGACTATGGTCAAAGTCTAGTACTTCAGCTAGCTCAAAAATAATCACATCGTCACGCTGAAAATTATCACAAATTGTTTAAACACTAATACTATATAAGTACATAAATAAGTTACTTAAGAAAGTACGCTACGGTCGTAGTTTTATTTAGACATATTTGGGTTTGAAGTCATATTTTGTATAAAAATTATGTATAGCTGTGATGGATACCTCTTTATAATAAAACTGTATACCAGATGTTGTCTGGACTTAATCGTTCATGTGAGTTATTTTAAATGGAACTATCTTATAAGGCTGCAAAGCACAAGAAAGCAAATTTGTTACTGTGTTAAGGTTGACAGCCAAATTCATATTATAATGTTTCTATGAGCTTAATAACCACTCTACAGATTGGCACACGGAAGATAATTAACCCCATAACCAATTAAAACATTATCGACAGCTATAGCTATAGCTATGTTCATATTTCCAGGTATATGTCTTAAACTGTTTATCACAACAATAATACTTTTACATGGTTGAATCAATAGCTACTCGTGAACGAAATAGTTGTTTGAAATCGCACAGAAAAAATCGTTCGGCTGCTCAAAGATATGCAAGTTGCCTTTGACTCTTTAAAAAAATAATTTCCTGCAATGAAATGCCGAAATAAAACCTTGGAAGGTATTTTCCCAATTTACAGATTTACGCAGTTAGTATTAATACCTCTTTTAATAAATTCAAATGCCAAAAAGAAGCCTTCAATTCAGCGAATAAAAAACATTTTAACTTCTGGAGCCCAAATTACAACATCCTTTTTAGAATAGCTTCTGGACCTAAATCATTAATCATGGCATAGACCGTATAATAATGTAAACTACGTATTTAATTGAATGGGTCTTTACAGTTATTGAAACGTGCCAGATTATTGCTGTCTACTGATAAGCCAGAATTGCCAACCCGATCCAATTAATTATTTAAATACATAACCTGCAGATACTAGCTCCACTTTTGTTTTCTGCAAAGTTCACTGTCGTAAAATTTATTTTCACTCTCAGTTACTTCAAACGTACAATATTAATTTAATATCAATGTTACACGTTCACGATCCGCTATGGCTATCACTGATAATATAAACGATTGATATAAATTATCAAAAAAAAAAAGAACAGACGTACGTCGTGCAAGCAAATACGAACCCACCAAAAATAATTCAGTCGGTCGAATCCTTCAGATTTAATGCTCTATTTTAAGTACATATCTGGTAATTGATTGAAACGTGTATAGGTAATCATTAATTTGGTTGCAGAAACATTCTGCTAATGTTCGACATCATAGGTAAAAAGGAAAATTACCAATTAATTGACTTAGAGGTGTGTAATTTTTTTTTCCTACCTATGCTTATAGGCTTGAGAGACTATTTATTTTCAGCCTCTCCTTGACGCGTAGGTGAGCTTACGGAGCTCAAACCGGGAGTATTGCTAGCACTGGCTCTAGCAAGAGCAGTGCTTCGCAAAATCTACCACCGGATCGGAAACGCGACCCAGTGCGAAGATCCGGCGAG
The DNA here is from genome assembly GCF_030267445.1 of Bombyx mandarina. Lineage (NCBI taxonomy): Eukaryota > Metazoa > Arthropoda > Insecta > Lepidoptera > Bombycidae > Bombyx > Bombyx mandarina. The sequence continues at coordinate 14,338,805 of NC_143221.1, forward strand.
AAACTCAGCAGGCTGTGTGTCTATGGGTTAATATACTCGTCGAGCCCTTTGTTGCAAGCGACGGGCTCGGCCAGGACGGTGACCGGTGCTTGAGGTACCTAAAAGCACCATTGATGAATCGGGAGGATCCGTAATGCCGTGTTTAGGGTGATGTCGACTGTGTTATTCTGACAAACCCGTGCTATTGAGAAATCTACTATCAAAGAAAGTTATAATTAACGATGAACTACAAAGGTCCATATATAATATCAAAACAGGTTTCTTGATTATATACATAATAGACTTCGAAGGTGAAAAATGAGCAATGATTCTCTAAAATTTTTCAACGCTAATAATTTTAAATGTATACAAATTCAAGTAATTAATCACCTGTAGAGGTCAAGGCCTATGTCTCCGCTAGGGTTCACCATAACAGCCAGCAGGTTTCTTCTAATATTGGAAGTAATTAAAATTAAATGAAAATTTTCATTTTGTTTCAGATAACTTAAAAGCCGTGGGAAAACAACAATGTATCGGAAAAATAAGGACCACGCTTTCGAAATAAGATGATAGATTCAAAACAAGTAAAAAAAAATGAAAATAACCACATAACAATGCATGTGCCGGAGATCTTTTTATCATCTGATCTGACTCCTGAATTCAATGAGATTGTATTCGAAGTGAACATTTCATTGGACAATGAGACCCGGAATGCCACTGATGTTCGCGGAGATGTCGGTGTTAACAACTGGTGGGCGCTTGTGGCTTCAATGCTGGTTATTGCAACGGCCACAGGGAACGTCTTAGTCTGCCTCGCCATTTACTTGGAAAGGAGGTTACAAAACGTGACGAATTACTTTCTGATGTCTCTCGCTATAACAGATTTACTTGTCGCCATTTTGGTCATGCCGCTCGGGATTCTAACTTTAGTTCGAGGTAAGATGGGTTTTTTGTTGTACTAGTTAGTTAGTAGAACTTAATACAAGTTTAAAACAATTTTCAAAACATACGAGTATTTTATCAGCATACTTCCATTACCCTGTCTTCATTCCATACGAATATATTGTTGCCAGTATTCCTTACCAACATGTTAATTCATAACCCTTGTCCAAATACTAGTGGTCGGGTTTTTTGGGTCCCTGCTCTTGTAATTTATTGTTTTTTTTTCTCTCTCATACACCGAGAACAGTCAAGCGGAATAAAAGTGTAAAAAATTACATTAACTATGACTTGAAGACAGTTATATATCACTGTTATAATGGCAGGTATGTTTACCTGTATCAAAATTAGCTAGTTTAGTGTTAAGACTCAAACCATAACTATCGTATCTTTCTAATATTATTACATAATTATAATATTCCAAGGCAACCCGGATATTTCCCGGTCAAATATCATCTAATCTATTTCTGTTCACGAAGTAATTAAAACTATACTAAAGTAATTAATCAAACTACATTCGAAGTTATTTTTGCTGTCAACATTTTAGGGTCGGAAGTATTTCGAAACACGAAACTTTGTAAGTTTAAGCATACATCAAACGTCTTAATTAATTGTGGTACCTCAAATTTATTAAAATTCCTATGAGTTTTTATACTGTTTTTTTTTAAAGACATATGTAACTTCTAGCTTCTAACTCAGGTTTAATATCTATTTTAGAATCAAGCTAGAATTTATGGTTGGGTTGGGTCAGTGATTTGCAACGTCACATATGTTGTGAACTTTATTACTAATTGATCGACCATTGTTTTTTTTTTGTTGTCTTCCTCTCAGGTCTCTTTTGTTACGTAAAATTTCAATCTTACCCAGTCTTTGTGCTCTATTTCTCTATACGGCTTTATTAAATCATCTCTCTACACCGAAACGTGAAAATGGATATTATCATGCCGCTATTTATGAACATCAAATTAGTCTTGTTATGAATTCTGAAATTTCCACGTTCCACGGATTCGTGACGCAGAATTAAATTTTTCGACTAGCCTGTATTAAGTGTTTAAGTAATTGGAAATGATATTTAAATTTGGATGCTTTTTCTGAGTAGTACAAATAATGATTCTTGTTAATGCCAATTTATTTTAAAAGGTTATATCTATTGAGATTTTCGTCGGAGATTCTCAGTGGGTCGCGATTCCAATCCAGTGGTAGATTCTAGCACTACTCTTACTAGGGCTAGTGTTCACAAATTTTCTCAGGTTGAGCCCGTCAGCTCATCTACCACGCGTAGGTGAAATAGCCCCTAAGGCTGCCAGCGAAAAGGTAGGAAAAAAGAGGCTATAACAGTTGCTGTACAGATTTAATTGAGATACAATCTTATTTCATAAGGTACACAGCGGGAACTTCATTGTCTTGTCTATAAGCAGGTATCCACTTAAGCATTTGATACTTTATAAAAATAATATTGTAATGACAGTTAGAATTTGCCGACTTTATAATATAAATTCTATGTTTCCAAAGCAATCAGTTATTCCATTTTGAAGGATGATATTTTGGATCCACAAATGAGTAATTCGTAGTGCTCTGTCAATGTTTAGTGTAGTATCTATATATTAATACGTGAAGCAAAAACTTTGTATCCCTTTTTACGAAAATTGCGCGGACCGAGGAGTATGAAATTTTCCACACTTATAGAAAATATAGAGAAGGAGTGCACAATGCTAATTTTTTTTTTAAATAATGCATAAAATGTACATTAAATCAATAAAGAAAACATTACACACTCTACATACCATGTATTTGACGCACACACGCATGCATACTATTTATTGTCAAACTTTTGTTCTTGACGTCTCTTGTCAAATTGAGAATAGATTAAATACACATTAAATATTGTTTGTCTTTGTTAATATTTTTTATAGTGTAGTCTTAGCGAAATTTGTGATTATAGAAGTATAAAATACAATCATAATAGTGGAAAAACTTACAATTCCAATTAATTATAGTCGAATTTCGACTACTGCGGGACCTCTAGTTTTAATTATTTTATCGATCGATTTTAACGATTAATATTGAACCATCGAATAAAGATCGTAAATAGCAATTCCGTACATAAACGAAGACTAAATAATTATGTAGTGCGTACTATAAATTTTTGCAAATATAATTTCAGACTCATGTATTGTTTAGTTCAGCAAGAAGGTCAATCTGTGATATCATTAATACTCTGTTATGTAATAGTAACTGATAGTGCCTGACGAATGGCAAATGTAAATTAATATTTTATAAATCTAAAGCCTGTGTCTCAATAACACCTAACGTCAAGTAACAGAATAGACACAGTTTCTTATTTATAAGACCCTAATCAGATCTAAAACAGTTACTCTAGAAATAATTTACCACTGTGTCCATTATCTCCTTTACCTCGCACAGTTTTCGTTCATGAATTTCCCTAATACCCAGCGAGGTTCTTTTGCTACACAATAAAATATCAAAACCATTCCCTCACGTGTTATGGCGCACTAACATAAACGCACGATAAATCCTTACAGAATATAAGGGGAACAAGGGTACGCGATACGACCACTCGTAATCCATACAAAATTACAAAGATCTGTGCCCGCTGGAAATGTAGTCAGGTGATGTATGATTTTAAATGAAATAGCAATCTGTTTAGCTACTAATCATTTCTGTACATGTAAAAGTTATGAATTTAACACTAAATAGAACCTGAACTCGATCACAGTTGTATAAACAAACTACAATGAAAAAAAATTTGGAATAATGTCCAACAGTCGTCAAATGTTATTGTTAAAATGAACGATTTACAGCGATGTATGGCCGCAGTGTGACCGCAGTTGTTACGAAAAAAAATCCCGTTCCGTCATACATTTACGTGTAGGGCTACACAAGGATATTTTGGTACGCATACCAAATTTCCGGTATTCTCCGGAGCTGCCTCAGATATTTCGGCCTTTGATATTCGTGGGAATCTATTAAGGGCCCACGCAAAAATACTCTTTGCAGAACTCGAATAGCGCTGAGCGTCACCCCCGATGTTTGGCGTGTCCTCGAACTTTAGACACCGAATCCATGCTACAAGCTAGGTCCTATATTTTTTAAACCCTAACTAGAAATTGTTTGATGAGGAATGCTACGTTTGCATTGGAAAATCACTAATAGGCACACTTCAAAAAATATTCATAACTGGGTAAAAGGTCATCTGATCCCAAACTAGGACTCCCTATATTATGAGAACCAAAGTCTGGCACAATAGTAGATAAATAATAACTGGAAACAAAACCGGTTCCATCCATCATCCGGTTCCAAATTGGGATTAACTGTATTACGTGTGCCAGAGACTGATATACATACGTTTACATATATACATCTATAGATACTAAACGCCCAGACAAAGAGCAGGCAAACCTGTTCATCACACGATTCTTGGCCTGATGTGGGATTCAAACCCACGGCTCTCGGTGCGATGGCCAGTAGCTCTAACTACTGCACCGAATCAGTCATATCACATATCCGTTTCAATTTATACATATATACATAAATATTAAGCATCTGTAACAGACATATTTTATTCTTTATTCTTCTACCCACTCATTTAAAGCTTTCCTTCGTTAAGAACGGTTAGCTTGTAGAAAACTCAATTGTTGAGTTAAGCTCGCCATTTTTTTATATCTTATCGCAATTACTGTAATATTAACTGTGTGTACAATAAAGAATAAAGACAAGACATAGCGCAATTAATTTTTTTCGCTAACTAGTACGCCAACGAATCAATCAGTTTTGTCTATATTCCCACTAAAATACCGAACAGTAAAATATCCATATTGTTAGTTGAGTCACGTTCAGAATGATTTGCGTGTCCAATCCGATAACAATGAATGGCGCATTACAATGTTGTTCAACGGCATTAAAATCATGAAAATGACTAATTTTGACTTTTTTTTATGTAAATGAGGTTTGATAATTACTTCGATATAGATAAAACTCATAACTTACCTGCGTAGCTCACTGATATTTTATCTCAGAAACTCAAATAGCGTTGACAATGATGTCATTAAATATTGTACATGGAAGCGTCTCGCATTGAAAATTAATAAGTCTTATACTATATTAATTTCTTAGACATCTATACTATAAGACTGAGTAATTTTAAAACCCTTGACACAATTTACTTTCAGTGCAGAATTACTTGAACCATCAATTTTACGACAGCCATAATTCCGTTGATTGATTTTCGATAATGCCTCTCCCTTTGCCGTTTATTTAACAATTTCATGCCGAAAATGGGGGCTGTGTTTATATATTTCCACTACCTAAGACGTGGCAGAAGAGTTTACATAGACTAAGTGTTAAATAATTAAATTAATTCATAGACAATGGTTAATATCCTCAATCTCTCTCTCAAGAGAGGAAGGAGGAAGTATCATTCTAACCGATGTTTGCAATGTGCAAAAAAGCCTTAGTGGTAAAACCAGGTTGGGTGGCTTAGAGATAATCGCTGATTCTCTTTTGTTCTTCTATTGGAGACGGTTGGAGTTTAAGGGAATTAAATTCCCTATAAAGTAATAAACCTTATCCGAGCCTCGAAAGAAATAAGTAAGAAATCATAAGAGGCACTCAGGAGTTAGCACGGAAAGCGTTTCTCCCCACTACCTTATCCTCACGAGTCGAGTGACCATCAGTCATCGGCACTACAACTGGTCGTATAGGAGGGGAGGATGTAACAGCAGTAAGTAGCTCGAGTTGACCAGAGTATACATCCATATCTTTTGTACCCAGACAGACTATTACCAGTGTGCTTAGTGCGAGTTTTTTAACGTTCTCGATAGCGTAAAAGTTAGCTCTTATTTGTATGGAATGGGATCGTTTGCGTACGTTTGCCGCTAGGGGCGATGTTCCAACTGCATACAAAATTGGCTTAACTTTTACGCTATCGAGAACGTTAAGAAACTCGTACTAAGCACACAGATAGATCTATTGACCTAGATTAAATACATTACTGACGGTAAGAGTACTTCACAGATGGCTACCATGACCCACAGAATTGAAAAGTAGTTATGGATTTGTTTTTTTGCCCTCCTAGGGAGACGAGCATACGGCCCACGTTCTTGTGAGTGGTTACCGTTGCCCATGGACCTCAGCAATGCCAGGGGCAGAGCCGAGCCGCTGCCTACCGTTAAGTACTCTCCACAAGCCTCGTTTGAAGACACAAGTCATAGCACTCAGGACACGCCACGGAGAGGAGCTCATTCCAAACCCGAACGGTACGTGGCAGAAAAGATCTCTGGAAACGCACTGTGGATGAATTCTACTCCAGTGGCGGGCAGTGCAATGGTAAAAACGAGATGATGCAATCATCGCAAACAATCAAATCAACAAAATGATTTCAAAAATTTCTGTTTTTTATATGCCCTAATGACTTCGAATTCAAGTTCCAAAGTGGCATACCCAGTTTTTTATCTACAAGTTATAAAAATAATAATAATTATCCAATATATGTTTCTGACCTTTATTGAAACATAGCATACAGAAACATACAGAAAATAGCTCGTTCCTTCCTGAAACTATTTACGTACTTCACGATGTATTACATTACGTCCAATTTGCCGAACTAGATATATTTAGTATACGCCAATTGGCCACTAATGAAAAGTGTGTGGGCCAATGTTTGTGGCTAATAAAAGGTCAGTTTATCGCGAACGTGGTAAGAATATAAACCAGGATAAGTATAGCCCCGTTTATGTCCGGACCGTAATTACGAACGGCTCCAGCTACGTTTGTCACGGTATCTTAAAATTATGACGGTGTAGCTGTTATTGGCGTAGTTTTGGCATATGAAAACGTGTCCGACATTTCTGGCGTATATGTGTGCCCTTTCGTAATATCAGAGCATGAAGAATAATGTTTGGTTAATGCGGTGGGAATATAATGGTTTGTTTTTTTTTTCGTAAATTAAACTCATGTAGTGAACTGACTATTATCTTCAGAGGATAAATTAGTGCTGAGGAGTACATAAGAAAAACGAGTTTGGTTGATATAATGATTTGAATTCTGCATAAGAAAAGTGGATAATACACACACATTCATATTTTATGAGTTCAGTGCCCATGTAAGGAAAATAAAAAAGCTGTATACAATGATTTTCTAAACTTAGATGTTTAGCATAGGGGTATGACATAAAAGCTCTAAAAAGAAGGAAGTGTCGAATAAATACTTAGACAATCCAACAAGCAGTAATATAGATTTTTCGCCAAACGTTTGGTCCTTTGGACTGCTTTTTAACATTTGGGGAAGGTTTAACGACGAAAGGAAGATCTTCCACCGAGCGGGTGATATTTGCTCGGTAGACCGACGGTCCGAATGTTGTTGTTCGGAACTTGTGTATATGCGCTTTATCTTGAAAATGTCGTAAGCGAGATTCAGGCATCTGTCAATTATCTTGCGTTGTATGATGGCTACCCGCCACATCACTCCCCTCCGAGACCGGAGGTCGTGTCATTTTAGTTATCGTTGTCCGTGCTGAGATTAGCTTGCAAGTGCCAGTGCTGCTCGAAGTTTGCGGTGAGTCGAAACTGAGCTTGAATGCTGCGTGATTGTCGCCAGTGCTGCTCGAAGTCTGCGGTGAGTCGAGACTGAGCTTGAATGCTGCGTGATGAGGCAGTGTAGGTGCGTGCCGTAGGGCCAGGAAGCGCGGTGAGTCGGCTGCGATGGTCCTGTTGAGGCTGCGATGCTGGCTTGCTGTGGGACAACTGCCGATGACTTGCTTTTATCTGCGAGAATGCGGGGATAGTGGTAGCCGAAGTTCTTGATGCGCTGATGATGAATCAGAAGGTTGCGATTGTTCCGTCGGGTTCACCAGTTTGGGGAAGGTTTAACGACGAAAGGAAGATCTTCCACCGAGCGGGTGATATTTGCTCGGTAGACCGACGGTCCGAATGTTGTTGTTCGGAACTTGTGTATATGCGCTTTATCTTGAAAATGTCGTAAGCGAGATTCAGGCATCTGTCAATTATCTTGCGTTGTATGATGGCTACCCGCCACAAACATGACGAGAACTTCAATTAACCTGGTGGTTTTAAGCTTTTTTTCTTTTAATTAAATACTGGCATATTGTCTCAGCTTTATACATTTGGCCAATATACCAGTTGGATGAAATAATAACCTACACAACGGAATTTGTGATTATTTTCTGGCAGAAATAGACAGAAGGAATTGAAGCCAGTACCGGTATTCAACCTGGCCGGCCGCCAAACCGTAGGTCAGATCAGGTAACCGCGCTCACTGGACTCTCCGTTGCGACCATCCTGAGAGAAGCCAAAAACCGAACGATATGGAAGCTGATGGTATTAAAAGCCACGAAGGCCTTTGAGGGACACGACTTTCAGCAATGAAGTATGCGACTAAGAAGAAGACCGGTACTCAAGAATAGCAAACTAATTTTATTTATTCGAGGCAATTTATCGCTGTCAGTTCTTTCTCTATTCCAGAGAGAAGCTTCAAGGTCAATATTATATATTATAATAGCTGTTTAAGCTCTATGAGGATAGATAAGAAATTCAATATTTTATAATTGCCCAGACTAGTGTACGAACTTGCGGCCCATCGGCTGTTGCTTTGAGTAAGTGCGGGCATCCACTCTGAGACTTGAGGTCTATATTTCAGTCGTGTGATAATCACGCAAATTAGATTTTTCATAAGTTTTATTTTTATTACAAAATGCTAACTTCACCGTGGACCTTCATTGTAGAATTACAAGCATACCGGGTGTCTTGTCATTTAACCCACAACAACTTAAACTACGCAATCCACACATATTTGTTTTCACATAAAAATCATGAAAACCTAATACAATATATTTATTTAAATACAATATCTAAACATTATTTGAAGTCGTCGTGGCCTAAAGGATAAGACGTCCGGTGCATTCGTGTTGAGCGATACTCCGGTGTTCGAATCTCGCAGGCGGGTACCAATCTTTCTAATGAAATATGTACTTAGCAAATGTTCACGATTGACTTCCACGGTGAAGGAATAACATCGTGTAATAAAAATCAAACCCGCAAAAATTATAATTTGCGTAATCACTGGTGGTAGGACCTTTTGTGAGTCCGCGCGGGTAGGTACCACCGCCCTGCTTGTTTCTGCCGTGAAGCAGTAATGCGTTTCGGTTTGAAGGGTGGGGCAGCCGTTGTAACTATACTTGAGACCTTAGAACTTATATGTCAAGGTGGGTGACGCATTTACGTTGTAGATGTCTATGGGCTCCAGTAACCACTTAACACCAGGAGGGCTGTGAGCTCGTCCACCCATCTAAGCAATAAAAAATTAAAAAAACATTATGAATATTTATTAGGTTATTGATTTTTCCGCTCTGTGAAGTCGCATTTCGGTTCACAAGAAAAAGAAAACGTAAGATACAAAAAAAATATAGGGTACGTAAGATTCCCTTTGTAAACGACTTCATTGTACCAGATCTAGTCGTCTCTTTTAGATAATGGAGGATTTTTATTCAATTACGTTAACAGAAGTGCCCTCTACTTTAAACACAAGACGGCAGCCAGAATGGCTACACTCAATGAAACAATTTAGTAATCTCTATATATAAAAATGAATTGCTGTTCGTTAGTCTCGCTAAAACTCGAGAACGGCTGGACCGATTTGGCTAATTTTGGTCTTGAATTATTCGTGGAAGTCCAGAGAAGGTTTAAAAGGTGAGAAAATATAAAAAAAGCTCGGAATTATATAAAAATAAACAATTTTGTTTTTCCTTGTTTGATGTGTCCCCTTGATGTCTCTTTTATTTATCGATTGAGGCACTACGAAGTCTGGCGGGTCAGCTAGTGTTATAATAAAATAAACGAAATATAGCGTTGTTTTAAATTATTTTAAACTATGACGTCATCAATGAAGACATCCGTTTTCTGGTTGACGTGGAGGAACAGAGGAAAATCATAACGATGAAAGCCTTAACTTATTTTTAGATGAACAGGTTTGGTTTCTCAGATGTGAATAGTTCAACGGCTCGAACAAAAATGAATATTTTACCTGATATTTAAACTCAGTAATACGAAAACAAAACTTTTTCAAATACCTACGTATATTTAAAAAAAAATCTGTACTAATTTTAAGTTCGTTTTTAAAGTGAACGTACATTATAATTACATACCTTGAGCAGCTTGTTGACCTAATAATTAGTACGTCTGACTACCATATAACAACGTCTGACCTTAATTTGTTCGCCGTTTCTAATGATATTTGGGGTTTGGTTCTGGGATTTGTGTTTCGGTACTCATAACACAAGAGAAAATCTTGAGAAGAGTCAGTTTCCACGAAATTGTAATTCGGAAATAATTTAACATGTTTCGGTTGCGCCAGATAAAGAGCTTCCTATTTCATGATCTTGTACATTAATTACCAATCCCAATATAGCATTATTAGTACGTAAAACATGACCCAAAGAACAAACCATCCTATTTATTACGGTAAATACGCCAGATTTGTAGTCCGGCCAATCTCATTAACATGATAAATAGTATTCTATACTATGTCTAAATGATATGATCCAGATTTCAACTCTATAAAGAGTGGGTCGTAAAAGAGAGTTGATATTAATTAGCGGGTCCAGCGGGTTATACCATATTAGCGGCACCACCTTACGGCCTCATGGGTGCAATGGCCAATGTAGAGTCATTTTTGCCGACCATACCGTCGGTCAGGCGTCCTTAGGGTTACAGCTTTGGTCAATCCTTACCCGTCTGCCGGTGCCTAGTGCAAGCATAAGTGCAGCGGAGCCATTAGCGAGTGGTTTAGGCTGTTTCGCATGTATTACATGCCTTTTGACTCTCAGCCGACAGTAAAAGATTATGACCTGTTATTTCGCGAAATTCCATCTGTGTGTGAATTGCACTCATATTTTCTCTTTGTTTCAGGTCACTTTCCCTTGGCCGCCCCGTACTGCCTCACCTGGATCTGTCTGGACGTCCTTCTATGCACAGCGTCTATCATGCACCTTTGTACTATCAGCGTTGATCGGTTAGTGATGTTTTTATCTTGAAATACTACAACTAAGACTAATGGTTCAATTACTAATGGTCTATCCGCTCTTTAAATTTAGAATTAAAAAAGCTACGATTTCAATTATTTGGAAATGACATAGTACATTAAATTTATATCATGCGTAATTACTGGTAATGCAGTGTTTTAAGTCCACTTCTTTTGATACCAATACTATGTATACTATCTATTTAAGCCTCGAAGCTATAGATTAAACAAAGTGTTACATTAATATTTTACCGAAAATTTTACATTTAGTAATTTTCGTCAAATACCACTTTTCATAGTTATCAATTCAAATTCAAAATCATTTATTTCAACTTAGATGTCAGCATAACACACTTGTTGAATGTCAAAATATAAATAACAATGTTAACTCTACCACCGGTTCCAAAAAAAGCCACAGTCCTGAGAAAAACCGGCGAAGCAAACTCAGCGGGCTTTTTTTTGTTTTTTTTCTCAAATATGTTCTTTTTTTTTTAAATAAGTAAAAATATTTACAATAAACGAAAAAACAAGTCAAAAAATACAAAAAATTCAAAAAAATAATAATAATGAAAAATGAAAAGGCCAGGAGCGAACGCCTCATTCCCACGTTCGTTCCTTGACAGTTTTCTTAAATCTATGAACATGTAGTAGTTGAACGTTTTGTGGGATCTTGTTGAAAAGTTGTACACCCAGCCCCCTAAAAGAGTTGCTTATTTTCTTAATTGGAGCCACCGGCAACGCAATAATGAAATAATAATCACCAAGGAATATTGCATAATCGCAAAATTACAAACCACGTACCTAAAATATTGAGTAAATTGAATTGGTTAACATGAAGTGCGTTTATTAGTGCTATGATTAGCATCTCATTAAAAGCTTAAAATATCTCCTGGCTGATTTTACACATTTGACGTTACAGGCTTGAAGTCAGTGAAGCTATTACAACATCCTGTATATATTTTAATTTATAAAATTCACTCAATACCAACTCTTACAGTACCTATGTTGTTTTCATACATTTTCGTTGTTCACTATCAAACACGGCTCCAAAAGGATTTCGCTTCGTTGAACAAAAGGATAAGTGAGGGTGGATCTTTCATTCAGCTAACATAGTGTAAATAAACGTAAAAATTACGTCAGTATTACAAAAGTATTGTCATGTCCTACTGATTTTGGGGCTGCCCAATTTTCTGTCGTTGCGGATGTGAAGCCGGTTCAGAATTGAGTAACGAATTCGGATTTTTTGACAAAATAGAGGAAGCGGCCTTTTGCCTTTATTGGGTATTTATTTAAATTACCAGAGGCCACTGCTCATCTTGAGATGTGAGGTTGAAATTTGTATTAAATGGGATTACGCCTTTCAACCCGCCCTTAAGAGCTCTTTGGCATGGAAAACGACCTGTTATTTTTAACAGGAACGCATGGTTTTTTCACAATTGCCCAAAGTGGACAGTATAGTATAAGTTATAGATCACTGCACTATGAGTAATTTCGCAAAGCTATAAATTTTACTGGCTTCCAATTTTAAAACCCAAGTTTATGGCTACATCATGGAAGACGTTTCGAGAATATGTATTGTGTAGTAAACTTCAATTGTTCATCTTCCTCCAGATACCTTTCATTGCGTTATCCGATGAGGTTCGGGAGAAACAAGACTAGAAAGAGAGTCACAGTCAAGATCGCCTTCGTTTGGATTTTGTCCACGGCCATGAGTCTTCCATTGAGTCTTAAGTATTCCAAGGTAAGTTTTATGAATATAAATTTTACATTTAAAACAGTTCTTCAAATAAAGAACATTTGCAGTGTTGAGATTAATTAACCTCTGCTAATTATTAGCTGGAAGGATTCACAATATGTGAATTTTTAGGAAAATAAATTTTTAACCATTTCCATATCAATAATTAACTCAACACACTCGATACGGTAGTGTCATGTCACGCTGGCCAAGGATTATTTCTATAGCATCATAACGTCTGCTGATAAGGTAAAATGGCCTTGAAACTTGGACTTGGAATCGGACAAGTGCAACACGGATTTTTTGTTGTCTCCGCAGGTTCATAGCCAAACTCATGAATGGCTCTTCTCTGACGTATAAAGTTTAAAAAAAGCATGTCGTTCTCTGTAATATGTATTTGTAAGCTTGAGGGTAGATATTATCTTGTTGAACACCAAGTAAAACGAAGTCACCTTTGGTTTCTGATTTAATCAACAATATGTTAACTTGACAATTCACTTTAACACTTGTCCAACTTTAACCAGTACGTACAACAGTCACTGAATCACACAACGTAACAACGATATAGTAAGTGCACCGGGCAAACGCAGTCGAACGAATGTTCATTGCGAGGCACGTACCGCCTTTTTATACTGGCCGGCGCAGCTGGCTTATTTATGAGTCACTTCTGTTGCACCTGTTGTTTGTGAGTCGAACGACACGGCCGGCGCACCTGGCTTGTGTGAGTCACTCCTATTGCACGTGCTAAACAGAAATATCGTTAACGCCGTCATATTTAATTTTGTGACCTTACCCATTGCTATTATTATATTATTCTGTCGTGGAATTATTATGCGTTGATTCCGATTTGAAGTAATAACTGTTTTATTAATTTGATTTGATTGAACTTCTTTCTTAAGTCACCCGAATCTGCACGGGTAGGTACCACCACCCTGCCTACTGCTGCCGTGATGCAGTAATGCATTTCGGTTTGAAGGGTGGGGCAGCCGTTGTAACTATACTGATACCTTAGAACCTATATCCCAAGGTGGGTGGTGGCATTTACGTTGTAGATGTCTATGGGCTCCGGTAACCACTTAACGCCAGGTGGGCTGTGATCTCGTCCACCCATATATGCAATAAAAAAAATTACAATGAGTCCTTTTACCATACTATTAACCATTGCTTTTACAAAAAAACAATTTAACACCAATTTTCAGTTAGTTCTTGATGATTTATAAATGTCTTCATAAAATATAATTTCCTTAGCTTTATAAAGAACATTTTTTATCTCATAAAAACCATTGAGGAATGAATGACTAATGTTATTGGACTTTTCTGTGAATTTCATAGTTACTTCATTTTGTCTGAAGGATTTATATTTAGATCACATTAATTCGACTCCCGAAAGATGCGTATTTAATAACACATTAATTTGAATCTCGTTTAAATAAAACTCTTTGATAGTTTGTAATTAATGAAATATGACTTTTGTCAACTATTCGTCTAAATCGTTTTCATTAAGAATCTTTGAATTTCATTCAAATACATTAATTCATAGATCTTCAAGGCTTCTTAATTTATTAGCATCGTTACGAAAATTATCTTTGTAACGAACTTTTGAACTCCTAAGTATTTTCGATCTAATTGTTGACACTGCTTCGATCTAAGTGTAAGACTATTTAATATTCGAACTGATTAGTTATAAACTTATTAAATTCTAAACCGGACCATTTTTTACGACTCTATTTGTTTTTGTTCATAATTTCAATTAGGGTTCTGCCATTAGTGCAATTAAAACACTGAATGATCACAAAGATTACAAAAGATACAAACGACTTTAATATTTCTAAACACATATACTTAAAATTGAAATTCGAAGATCTAACTGCATCAGATTAACAGCTAAGTGGCTACAAAGGTTTTTAGACACTTGGTACTGAAAATACTGTAAGTAGTTAAAAACCTGCCTTAGAATTCAGACCAGTTCACTACAAGTAAGCAAGTCAACTCTGTATGAGATTATCCTCAAACCTACATGCTCTTATAGAGTCTAGTTGTGGGTTAATGCTAGCAATTATATTATAAGCAATTATTGAAAGTTTTTCGAGCTAGACACTAAGAACTTCAAGATGGACCAGATAATCATTAGACATACTAAAAACTATCAACCTAGTAAATCATCTATGAACTGGCGTTGTAATGTGTCATTTATTGCAGGTTGAAAATTAGTAGCAGCCCTAACGTTGCCACGTAACTCTGAAGCAATTAGCTATGATAGGACCTCCCAGTAGCTCTGTCAGTCGATAAAACTGAATATTCAAATCGATTACCAAATAAACGGCTTATTATTTTAAAAAATCTTATCTACATACCCAGCGAGATTACAGAAAGAAAAAAAGCTAGTGATAGATATAATAATATATATAACGACACAAGTCTGGATCATCACTGCCAGGAGTACGGATACAGCTATATAATATTTAAGGCACTATTTCTAGATTTTTTAGTACAAGGACAACTCATAGCCTTCTGGGATCGTGAGGTATTTTCATGTCTATTATCATCGTCGAAAGAACGGGCCCATTGGGCAACGAATCCGTAAAACAATAATCACACTAAAGCAGCTTCATCCCAATATTTTAAATCACCGATAACTCAAATTTCTAGATTTGATAAATAATCTAGAACAAAATGTGCTAACAACTCAAAAATATATTATTTGGATATGGAAGGACTCTGAATCTTGACTTCATAATCGCCCACCTTTAGATTGGATTTCGAAATATCAATTGTTTGTAATAACGAATATCCTACGGCAGCTGAGGGTTAATAAATGACTGAATTATAAACGAATTCGAATACAATTTAACTTGGCAGCGATTTTCAAAGTTGGGAGCTTCATAAATACTCGAATCGTCGTGACACACTGTTTTAAACTTTGACAATCTAAATTGGGTTGGACGTACTTATTTTCTTTGGTGCTATTTTTTTTTCATTCCTATTCGCTGGTAGCTTAAGGGGCTATTCCAGCTACGCCTGGACGGGTAGGTGTGCTCACGGGCTCAACCTGAGTGAATTTGCTAACACTAGCCTTACCAAGAGCAGTCCTTCAGATAATCTATCACCTGATCGGAATCGCGTCCCACTGAGACGATACGGAGAGAAACTCAGTGGGCTGAGTCTTTGGGAATTTTTATATCAGCTTACATTGGCATACGAACAAGCGACTGTGATGGCATAAAGACCGATTAGCAATGCCGGGTCGAGAGTCTCCTTGAGTGTATATACACGAACAAATAGACAAATAAATTTAATTTTAACTGGTAACCCAATTTAACTGGTAGCGAACTAAACAGATATTGCAATTTGAATATTGAAGGAAAAAATGTCAGAGAAAAACAAATGAGTCTTTTCACTGAAAGGGTCATTAAATTTTTTGGCTCCAGTATATTTTTCAACGGCCTTACCGGAAGACCTCTAACTTCCGAGTCAGCAATCAGTGCAGTCAATAGCGTCTATTTCTTAAAATTGCTAATAGCTCATAAGGAAATGTGAGTAAGCGACACCGACCTCATCCAATTATCTGCTGTTACTGTCTCTGTCATCCGCAGTAGCAATGTCTTCAGTCATTGCCATCTAACGCCCTTAATACCTTAAGCACTACCCCACAAAAGTAATTATGCAAAGTCTGTCGAAGTTCGAATAGGTTTTAAATAAGAATTGGCTTTTAAAAATTGGATGCAGACAGAATACTGAAGCAACGACACAGGCGTGTCATTTAATACGTATATAAATGAATGCTTAAAGTTCTGCATTGTACTTTCTCGGTGATCAAAAGTCGCCTATTTTAATTCGGAGTACTTTTCAACTTTCCAGCCCTAAGCAGGTCATTACGGATCCTCCCGATCAATTAACGGTGCTTTTAGGTACCTCAAGCACCGGTCACCGTCCTCGCCGAACCCGTCGCTTGCGACGAAGAGTTCGACGAGTAAATTAACCCATAGATACAGTCCACTGAGTTTCTCGCCGGATCATCTCAGTGGGTCACGTTTCCGATCCGTTGGTAGATTCTGCGAAGCACTGCTCTTGCTAGGGCCAGTATTAGCAACACTCCGGTTTGAGCTCCATGAGCTCACCTACACGTCAAAGAGAAACTGAAATAGCCATTCAAGGCTATCGGTATTCGGTCGGTAGGGAAAAAAAAACACTTTCCACTCGATGCTTACACGTTTTGTAAATAATCGCAAATAGTGAGAAGTATCACTGGATTCTGAGACAAAGTCTTATGTGTTTCGGAAAATTCATTTGTATAAGCTTCCCTTCAAAGTCTAACAGCATTATTTGAACCGAACAGGAATTTGTCAAAAGTTTTAGAGACCCGACCCTTGTCGCGATTTAATTTCAGCCCGTTTCCTTTTATTATTACTACTTGTGTGGAAATAATAGGCTTTTCGACCAACTTTAGAAGCATAGTGTGATACAATGTGATCCGATCAGGAACTTTGTGATATAGGTTAATATAATAGTGAGTAGTCTACACAACGTATTTAGCATAGAACAATAATGGCGATGTAGTATATTTTTACAAAGCCACTAAATCTTTCAGTTTATGTCATTATTAACTTCATTACAAATCGGCAAAAGCGACTAATTATTCATTATTATTTTGTTATTCACCATCACCACTGACCACCATGACGGGACAACATTAGCTGTTCTATGATTAATATTATTTTTTTATGGCTTAGATGGGTATATGAGCTCACTGGTGTTAAGGCCCCCCTTGTGTTAAGTGTTTACCGAAGCCCATAGGGATTTACAACGTAAATGTCGCCACCCACCTTGAGATATGAGTTCTGAGGTCTCAGTATTATTTTATTACAACGGCTGCCCCACCCTTCAAACTGAAACGCATTAATGCTTCACTGCAGAATTAGGCAAAGTGGTGATACCTAGCCGTGCGGACTTACAAGACGTTCTACTACCAGTAATGATGGCAGAGGGTTCAGTAGTAAAAATACAAAAGTCGAAAGATTTCTCAGAGCACATTCCATATGAAGCAAAAGGTAGACACACACATAGTGAGAAACAGAGTCTCTGCAGACCGATTTTTCTGTGTTATCATAAATTTAATTTAAGTCAAAGTTTAGCTTCAAGTCAAAGTTTAGTAGGTAAAACTTAAATATTACGATTCCCGAAGAAACGCAAAATCCCACAAACGATCATCGATCCTATCGAGTCCATTCGGTTTATTTCGATATCTATTTATAGAAAGCATATTTACTCGAAACACAATACATCTGATTTCTCATCCAGTTAACCTTTGTTCTCAGCCAATGGTTCCAAATGAGATCCATTATAACGCGGTCAAGACACCAACTTAAACTGACAATTTATCTCGGAGAAAAAAAAATGGAGGGATTTTAATTTCACGGTCATCGGTTATAGATTGGGTTTTTGTCACGAAGAAAATTGGTATTCGAGCATTAAAATGGCTGAAAGAATAAGGGTGGAGAGAAAAATAAAGTGGTTAAGGTGTGAATGGTTTTATGATTGCACTTTTGTTTGAATTGGCTATTGCGCTATCCCAATTCAAATAATGTAATGAATGTAAGAATGCAAGTCTTTGCACTGTTGGAAGATTTCGGTGGAACATTGGCCCTTTAGCTGCTTTGGGTCCGCTCATTGTCAATTAAGGTCTCAGGAAGGGATTATGAATAGAATTAATTATAGATCTGCCCGATGTTATTAACATTAAGAGCGTATATCAGATGTCGGAAGGTCGCTTTTCCCAATCCACACAGGTTATAACTCCAGTGTATATTACCTATAAGGGCCATGATAAAATAAGTCAATGTATGCGTAAATCTTGTGTGATTGCAACTTTTAAAAATAAGTAAGTATTAAACTACCTGCAAACAAGTATCTAAATAATAATAATTCACCTCTTTAACAATTATGCAATGTGCGGCTCATCCAACCGCGCTTCGTTTGTTGGGGACATATACAAAACCACTTGTCATATACCATTTTGGTCGGGTTGGCTGCATTATGTCTCTTTAGTATTTGTATTTACGTTATCCGCATTACGCATATTGCAATAGTAAAATTTATGTTGCTATTATATACTTCCCTTGTTGCATCTTTTGTGATCTTGTATTCAATTGTGATCTTTTCTTACCCAAGACAAGTCAATATTGATTTTTTCATGAATTGCTAATGAAGTGTAATGATATTTGATTTTAATATTTTAAAGCAAATACGAAGGAAGTTTTTGGCTTTAAAATTATCTGGTACTGTATAAATGAAGACCGATCACATCATGACGCTAAGAAAATCCTTGTAGCTTCGAAAACTTTCAGAGAAAAATCTTGGGGATTTTTATTTCGGGTGATATTCAGTAGCGTAGAAGCTTATCCAAGCCAGCCTCTAAATTGTTGTCCTGAACAGAAATAAGTAAGGAAGGTACTTCTATTTTCTATTAGCTGTATTTTCAGTTCATAAAGATGAATTTAACATCAATCTCGCACTCAATCAGAAAATCCTTCACAGCTCTGTTCGGAAAGGATTTTTAAATAAATACATTTATTTCTCTCTAATTTATCTAACGCCATATTTTTTGAGTAAGCATTTAAGTATATATTTAATATCATCTCATAACATCAGTAATTACTATCGAGCAGTTAATAATCGCAGATAATATACAGTCACAAGTGAACAATATAATCCTCCAACCATTATTGGCGACTTGTTAGGGACGAGACATCACATGTATCAAAACCAATTTAATATGCCAGACGTGTGTTCGGAGCAATTAAGGACATATCTTTGACCTTGTTTCATAATAGTTCATGGCTGATAAATCATTTATCATTTCGACAAGCTTCCAAGAAACGATCAAGTGTATTAACACCTGGTTGAATGTTCATTAACATTCACGGACAGTGTTCATCCTAATGTATTGTTTTTAGGTAAGCAGTAACTTACTCATACTCAGGTAATAGACTGGAAGATTAGTCGATCTAAAACATATTGGTGGTAGGACCTCTTGTGAGTCCGCACGGGTAGGTACCACCACCCCGCCTATTTTCTGCCGTGAAGCAGTAATGCGTTGCGGTTTGAACTAGTTTGAAGGGTGGGGCAGCCGTTATAACTATACTGAGCCCTCAAAACTCATATCTCAAGGTGGTAGGCGGCATGCTGTAGATGCCTATGGGCTCCAATAACCACTTAACACCAGGTGGGCTGTAAACTCGTCCACCCATATTAGCAATAGAATAAAAAAACATTCTAAGTATATATCGACGCTTGAAAGGCAATCCTGACTAAGCGACAAAAGTAGGTAAAATGAGTTAGATACACCATTGGAATCGTCTGATTTTTCTGCGTCATTTAGTATAGGTTTCATCACTCTATGACCTATGACATGTTTTATGTCGCTTAGATATGGTGTGATTTTCATAAAAATGCAGAGTTTTTCCTACCAAACTACAAAAAAAAAAGTTATTTTAGAGACATCCTGCAGTTAGGACATTTTAATAATAAGGTATTATTCACTTAGTCAGTTATTCATGTTTTTAAATTTTCATTTGTTTGTATTTATTTATTTTTACTTGTTATGAATTTTTTTTTTGAAACCACTTAGTAGATTGTACCTATACAAAGTAGTCGTAATTGGTACAGCTATACAATTTAACCTGAAACAAAATGGAATAATACTGAATCCTAGATAGTTTTACTTGTTTAACATAATATCCCTTTCCATCCGTAAACATTTTTACATGACAACATTTCTAATAACTACGTCGCCGTTCAAGTAAAATATTATTTTATTTGAAATTCTCTTTTATATTAAAAACGATTTCATATCATTCAATGAATCAATGTTGCCAACAAAACGGTAATCCTATCATTTATTTTCGGACAATAACAATGGAGGCGCTCAATTAATTATAATTAAATTGATCAAATTTCGAACCTCAAACCGATATCAAAACATTGTTTAGAGTTAGTCAGAGTCAATTATATTCAGACCATTCAATTCGATCTACCGAAATTAACTGATACAATTTTGTACGAGTATTGTCTAAAAATAATGGCTGCTGTTAACTGCGTCTCTAAAATAATGTTACACCGGTAAGAGTAACGCCATCTATCGCCGAATAGCCGAACGAATATCGAAGGATCTAGTAGCATCTAGAACGCTCGAGTATTACAACGCCATCTATTGTCAGATAACGGAAACACAATAATCGACTTGTGTGGAACATTCTCGATAATTCGAGGGATGTGGTACCGGCTATGAAAACGTTGCAGAGATGGCACACAGTTAGCCAGTAATTGGAACTACTCGAAGCGAATCAGCGAATGGTTCACCTGAAGTGAACTGGAAGAAGCGAATTGGGGGTTTTAAAGTGTTTTTGAGTGTTTTAAGTGCTAATACAGTGTTCACTTGTAGTTTGATGGAAATTTTATTTATCCCGAACCCCAGCGCGTAACAATAACATTCTTTGTTTTAGAGGATATTTGGTTCTGGAAGTAGCATTCACATATTATGCGTATGGGTTAATATAATATTATTATAATGCGGGGTGGTTCGTGTCTTTGTTAGTTCATTTAAGGCAATAAACGCAGTGAATTGAACACGCTTAAATAACCTGTCAGTATATGCATTACGGAATTTTTGATTGTTAATTACACCAACTTCAAAATATTCACTTTACTTGCCAATTTGCATGCATCCGACCGATAAGAGTACTATAATTTTAGTGAAATGGCTGAAAGAGTACAATAATTTTAGTAATTTGACCGAATTGAGCACGTTCGCCAGAATAAAATATTAATATTGATTGTTATTAATGGTGATTTTTATTTGGCTTTATCTTGAACTGTGTATACCTTATACCTTTAAACGAGCAATTCTTGTATTTTTTTTTTTTTTTTATTTTTTTTTTTATTGCCTTTGTAGGCAGACGGGCATACGGCCCACCTGATGGTGAGTGGTTACCGTCGCCCATGGACTTCAGCAATGCCAGGGGCAGAGCCAAGCCGCTGCCTACCGCTTAATACTCTCCATAAGCCTCGTTTGAAGAAGGACATGTCATAGCGCTCGGGAAACACCGTGGAGGGGAGCTCATTCCATAGCCGGATGGTACGTGGCAAAAAAGATCTCTGGAAACGCACTGTGGATGACCGCAGTGGCTCCAGGTAGTATGGATGAACTCTACTCCGGTGGCGGGCGGTGCGATGGTAAAAACGAGATGCTGGTATCATCTCGAACAATTCCTCAGAGCACTCCCCATGGAACATACGGTACAAAATACAGAGGGAACCGAAGTCCCTCCGCAGACCCAGAGGCTCCAAACGATCCGAGAGAATGGGATTATCGACAATCCGAACGGCCCTCCTCTGTATGGAGTCAAATGGAAGAAGCTGGTATTTGGGAGCCTCGGCCCAGAGATGGGAGCAGTACTCCACGCGAGGCCGGACTTGTGCTTTATAAAGCAAAAGTCTTTGTCCAGGCGTGAAGTACCGTTTCGCTCTGTTGAGGACTCCCAGCATTTTGGACGCCAACTTGGCTTTGCCTTCCAAATGACTCCGAAACTGGACATCGCTCGAAATGTCGACCCCAAGTATCCCGATACTCTCGGAAGGTTACAGGGATACTCCTTGGAATTGCGGCGCCATGACAAAGGGGTCCTTCTTCGCAGTGAACGCGCAAACCTGTGTCTTCAACGGGTTGAATTGAACTAAGTTCGATTCACCCCATTTGGAGACTCGCCCCAGAGAGTTCTCTACTTCAGACACAAGTTTTGATCGTCTCTCTTGCACCACGCTCCGAGAGAGACTCTGATGGCCGATATATCGCGCATCCCCCGTGCTATCATCTGCATAGCAATGCATGGCATCAATAGACAGCATGTCATTGATATACAGGATGAAAAGCGTGGGGGAGAGCACCGAACCTTGTGGAACGCCAGCGTTAATGGTCATGGTATCAGAACAGTCACCGTCTACAACGACCGTGATGCTCCGCCCATCCAAAAAGCTAGCGATCCACTTGCAGAGACCCTCGGGGATTCCGTAAGATGGTAACTTTGATAGAAGTGCCCTATGCCAGACCCTGTCGAAGGCCTTCGCGATATCAAGGCTCACAGCAAGAGCCTCGCCCTTGCTCTCCAAGGCTTCAGCCCACCTGTGAGTAAGGTATACAAGAAGATCGCCAGCTGAGCGACCGTGACGGAAACCGTACTGTCGGTCACTGATCAGCTGGCGATCTTCAAGATACTTCAGGAGTTGTGTATTTATAATTCGCTCCATCACCTTGGAAAGCAAGGAAGTTATCGCGATAGGCCTGTAGCTCGATGGGTCCGACCGGTCACCCTTCTTGGGGATAGGGTGGACGTGGGCGGTCTTCCATGAAGACGGAACCCTGTTAGTGCAATAAGAGAGGCGATACAAACGCGTTAGCGCAGGTGTCAGCTCAGGGGCGCACGTTTTCAAAACCACTGCGGGGATGCCGTCTGGCCCACTCGACTTATGGACGTCCAGGAGTCTGAGCTCCCGCCTGACTGCACACTGTGTGAAGCAGATTTCCGGCAGGGAGCTATCACACCGGGGGATGTTCGGTGGTGTGGCACCCCCGTCGTCCACAGTCGAGTTCGAGGCGAAGAGTTTGACCAGAAGGTCAGCCTTCTCTTTCGCGCTGTGGGCCAGATTGTCATCGGACTTGCGCAGTGGTGGGAGACTAGACCTGCAGAAGTTTCCTTCTGCAGCTTTGGCGAGCGACCAAAAAGCACGGCTCCCGGAGGGATAGCTCTACAATCGCTCGCCAACTCTAGCGACGTGCTCCGACTTCGCCTTGGCAATTACCTTCTTGTAGGACCTGGAAGCGGCGTTATATTTCCGCCTTTCCCCTGAGA
Organism: Bombyx mandarina; assembly: GCF_030267445.1. NCBI lineage: Eukaryota > Metazoa > Arthropoda > Insecta > Lepidoptera > Bombycidae > Bombyx > Bombyx mandarina. The sequence continues at coordinate 14,362,415 of NC_143221.1, forward strand.
TGTTAGGATCCCGACGTCTCCTGGCATTATCCCATGCCACGTATGCGGACCGCTTGAGGTGTGCAGCATCTCTGCTGGCATTGTTATACCAGGGTCTGCTGCGACCCCCAACGGGCACTTCAGAGGAGGGAATAAACAATTCCATCCCCTGGAGCACCACGTCTTTAAGACGGTCCGCACAGACGTCAGGATCAGCAGAGGAAAAGCAGAACCGCCCCCATGGGTAGGATGCGTAAAATTCACGCAATCCATCCCAGTCTGCTGACATATACCGCCAAACTCTTCGATACCCGGTCGTCGTTCGACGATCAGGACGAGAGAGTGGTACGGCAGCACGAATAAGGCAGTGATCAGACGATCCAAGCGGAGCGTCGACCACCACACTGTATATTAATATATACGTATATAATCTGAATCTCAGAAACGGCTCCAACGATTTTTATAAAATTTAGTATACAGGGGATTTCGGGGGCGATAAATCGATCTAGCTACGATTTATTTTCAGTAAATGTTGTTTTATTCGTTATTTCAATAATCAACTCCTCCCGACATCTATTGGCGAATAATAATACTATTTTTCTTAATCGAGGGCAACTAACCGCTTTAAAGACACGACAAGATGGCGTTATCAAAAAAAAACCGAGAAAAGCTCGGTCATCATCTAGTTAACTTAAAATAAGTGAAATGTAATATGAAATAAATGTATTTGAGAACAAAGAAAAGAATTAATTATTAGCAAACAATGATAACATTTTATGAAGTGTCACACTTGTGGCGCAATTCTCATGTTTTATTCAAGAATTTCATGAATTCACTGTAAATCTTCCTTCCTTCGATTGACTTCGACGGTGAAGGAATAACATCGTGTAATAAAATCAAGCCTACAAAATTATAATTTGCGTAATTACTGGTGGCAGGACCTCTTGTGATTTTGTACGGGTAGGTACCACCTCCCCGCCTATTTTTGCCGTGAAGCAGTAATGCGTTTCGGCTTGAAGGGTGGGGCAGCCGTTGTAACTATACTTGAGATCTTAGAACTTATATCTCAAGGTGGGTGGCGCATTTACATTGTAGATGCCTATGGGCTCCAGTAACCACTTAATACCAGGTGGGCTGTGAGCTCGTCCACCCATCTAAGCAATAAAAAAATAAAAAATCTGAACTTTTTGAAATGAAATTTGAAATTAAAGTGTCAAAGGCCATTATAAAATGAAACTTTTTAGCATCGTCACAGTAAGCATTAGCAGCGGCTTTTGTTAGAAACAATTTACTTAGTGATAAGGCCTCCCGCATGTGTAGGTTCCACCATTCCGTCTATTTGTGCCGCTAAATAACTGAGAAGCAAAATTAATGTCTAAATTCCCAATATGGGTGGGCGGTATTGAAACAGGGTGCGCCGATATCATTTGCCTATAAGGATGAAAAATGAATTGAATACAATTAAGTTAAATATTTATGTAGATAAGACTGTTTAATGATTTCTTCAAGTTATAGACGTATTCACAAATACTCCGTTCACGGGAAAATATGTTATTACTGTGACTTCCAGATGCTTTGGAGACATCTTTTTTTTATATTTTTTTATTGCTTAGATGGGTGGACGAGTTCACAGCCCACCTAGTGTTAAGTGGTTACTGGAGCCCACAAATATCTTCAACGATATTGCTATCACTCACTTTGAGACAAGAGTTCTAAGGTCTCAGCTTTAACAGTACAAGGGCTGCCCCGCCCTTCAAACTGAAACACATTATTGCTTCACGACAGAAATAGGCAGGACAGTGGTACCTAACCGTGCGGAATCACAAGACATCGTAACACCAGTAAGACGCCCTGCCACTAATTAGAGCTTGGTAACATTTTCCTTTGCAATTACCTTAACATTAACATCAGTACAATTAGGTACTAAAAGTGTACGAAATATAGTTATATGTACTTATTTTTGATAAATCAGTTTGTATATATAATTTTATCATCTCTAGGACATGAGGAATGTAGTCCTAACAAAAGTGTTCCGTAAAGGTCACGACCCTCAGCACTGAGGAGTACGACGCACGGAGGGGGAGGAGGAGTATACATGATAAGTGATTGTATATCATTTATTAAGATCTATTAAAGCCGAGCCGATATTCAAATGCGCCGCCTACGAGATGACGCCTACTTATTTGATCAATTTCTGCGTCACACTAATAACAACATTTTAAAGTATATATTTAACTAGCAACCCGTCCTCGCTTCGCTTCGGAAACATTAAATTTTATTATTGATAGCTGGGTCCCGCGATCTTACCCGCGGTTATTCTTGTACCGCGGAAGACGCCGCGAGGCGAAGCTAGCCTAAAAAAGTAGCCTAAGTTACTCCTTATATCATGAGCTACTTATCAGTAAAAATCTTTTCAAAATCGATCCAGCGGTTCAAGAAATTAGCCCGAACAAATAAACAGACAGACAGATAGACAAAAATTGTAAAAAATGTTAATTTCGTGTATGTACCATAAATATATATTCATATGCATGTAGTAAAAAGCGGTTATTTCAATACTACAAACAGATACTCCAACTTTATTTATATATATAGATTATTTTCTGTTTCTGATCATCTTCTTTATTTCAGAATGCGCAATCAGTCCTCATCGGTGGCTCCTGTCAGGTCCCGGATCCGCTTTACAAGGCCATTGGTTCGATAATATCCTTCTACATACCTCTTGGAGTGATGTTGCTGACATATGCACTGACAGTCCAGCTACTGGCCAGACAGAGGAAGGGATTGGGTGCAGGATGGGCTCCAGGCTGGCTGGGTGCGCCTACTATGGGTATCTATATGCATGTGGTAGTAAATTTCTTTTTTTTTTTGGTTTACTAATCCGTGATTCGAGCATTCATATAAAAATCTAGTATTCAGATAGAATTGTTGGAAAAATTACAAAAAATAGTAACCTATAATTAATAAAGCAATTAAATCAGTTACAACATTTATTATAAATGACAGTTGTTGACAATTACGGTATCAGAGGCATATAAAGGTCACCAACGCTAAATTATCTTTTCAAATCTGATCAGTGTACTATTCGGTTAGTATATTATAGTATACGAAATAAAAATGGCTATCTTAAGTTGCTTAAAAATGCTCAATCATATGGCCTTTCCCGTTTAAAAACGGTGTTATTGTAAGAAGGGAACTATAAGCATCATTTTTAGTACAATCGCTAAAATGCGTACATTACCCGAATTATTTCTGTCGGTTTCTGAACTCAATTATTAATAGATGTTTCCATTATCTAAATCAATATTATATCGGGCACATATTGTCTCTAATTTGATAACGCACGGGTATTAAATATACATTACGTTTGCAAAACTAATGTAAACAGTATATTCGATTACCCAAAAAATATTGTTTTTGTGTGTTATTGTTTTTGTGTGGTAAACATAATGATACCTCTGTTCCGGAGTTTTTTTTTTGTATTTCTGTATCAGTGTCATATTTTTCCATCACTTCACTGATAATTCGCAAACGTGTCAATTAATTAATAATCGCAAACGAAACTCACATGACCACGGGGCCCCAAATTAGAATTTTCTGTATATATTTTTTCATTAACCCACTTATATGTACTTATCAAAGTAGTTTATATCCCACATGCACGTTTTTTAAAAGTGGAGGCTTCTTTAAAAAGAGCAACAAAATTTTTCATGAATATTTTATCAATTTAAAATCGAAAAAAAAAAACTAATTAATCCAGCAATCAGGAGCCTCACCAATAAAAGTATTGAAAGTCGCCATATTAAAACGAGATTTAGTTTCAAGGATGAACGTTTTAATTATTTTTCTGTTACGAAAATAAAAAGTTAAAAAAAAACTCGATAAGGCCCGTGTAACGAGCGGCCAATCAAAAAGCAAAATTAATACGTTCGAAGCGAGTGCTCTCCGATGGGAGTAAAATCCATTAAATCCTCATCACTCTCGTATGACTGCAGCATATTGTAATACTGTATTTGCTTAACAAGGAATTTTATTTAAAACGGTATCGATCATCTATCTATATATCTATAATCTATATATATATATATATATATATATATATATCTATATATAAAAGAAAGTCGTGTTAGTTACACTATTTATAACTCAGGAACGGCTGAACTGATTTGGCTGAAAATTGGTGAGGAGGTAGTTTAAAACCAGGAGAAGGACATAGGATACTTTTTATCATGTTCCCGTGGGACGCCACATAAAACGTGGTATAACAAAACGCAACTGATATGGAATAACAAAACGCAACTGACAGCTAAACGTAATATATTCTATGGTTAGTTATAGTAGAATTTTTAAGTTGACCGGTTGATGTGTTTGAAACAAACCGTGTGGCGAAACAAAGTTCGCCGGGTCCACAAGTAAGTATATAAAAATGAATTGCTGTTCGTTAGTCTCGCTAAAACTCGAGAACGGCTGGACCGATTTGGCTAATTTTAGTCTTAAATGATTTGTGGAAGTCCAGAGAAGGTTTACAGGGTAGATAAATATGAAAATGATCGGAATTAAATAAAAATAACAATTTTGTTTTTACTTTGATGTGTCCCCCGTCGGACAGATTCCTTTTGTTTATTTTATGTTTATTTGATACAAAAGTTTAGGTATTTTATTTATCGATTGAGGCACTACCAAGTCTGCCGGGTCAGCTAGTCACGTATAAAATTACATTTTTTTGATTCTATTGGTCTCAGCATTCAACCACAGTGCAAACTTGTTTCTACCCATCGAACTTTTTTTTTTATTGCTTAGCTGGGTAGACGAGCTCACAGTCCACCTGGTGTTAAGTGATTATTGGAGCCCATAGACATCAACAACGTAAATGCGCCACCCACCTTGAGATATAAGTTCTAAGGTCTCAAGTATAGTTACAACGGCTGCCCCACACTTCAAACCGAAACGCATTACTGCTTCACGGCAGAAATAGGCAGGGTGGTGGTACCTACCCGCGTAGACTCTTAAGAGGTCCTACCACCAGTAAAAAAGTGTGTTGCAGTGTGTATTCATTATGAGAAAGTAAGCTCATGCCAACAGTCCGAGCGTCCACTCCTGGTATAGCCCATTGGGATTCCAAACGGATTTACCCCATTATCATGCCCATTTCTACCACAAATCGTTTCGTATCGGCTTCAAGGTTTAATCAGCCCGTATTCATAGAACACATTTTTAACATGTTATATCTCATTCGGTCGAGGCGTGTTGTGACATTTGGCTTCAATGACCATGCGATTGTCATGGTTATGAAAGCGAATTCAGCGTCTTGCAGTCGTAGGAGGGCCCCAGATACAGTTGCAGAATAAAAAAATTGAAATATACTTTTTCATAATTTTCAAATTCTTTCTTTTTTTTGTTATTTATTGCTTAGATGGGTGGACTAACTCACAGCCCACCTGGTGTTAAGTGGTTACTGGAGCCCATAGACATTACAAATATAGTTAAATATAGTTACAAATATTCAAACAAATCATGTCTATTTTGACGTTGGGCTTAGATATTTAGCTTAGATATTTAATATATCAACGACGGAAAATCTCATCGAACACATAGTTGTCAAGGAGACGATGTCACGGCGTTCTTGATGTGAAGCGGTTAATCGCAACGTGAATTCCAGCGCCCTAAGACTAGCTTTTAGTGTCGTATAGTGTTAAGCACGAAGACAGTCCTTCGAATTAGAATAGCAATTCTGATGTAAGAAATCATCAGCATGTCCCTACCAGAAGCTCTGTCACATGCCTTGGTAGCAGGACTTGGGATGAGAACTATGAGATTTAAGAAAAAGTGCTTTTGACTTATAGCCGGCATACTTTGATTACGATTCTCTCTGACCTTGTTATTAGAATTTATTAGTGCCACAAGAATGGAGAAGACCCAGGAGGTCTAAGCGATTACTGGATCATGCAGATACATTCAGTTATAAAACACAAGTCTTGGTTGCATTGGTACAGAAGTGGTTCTTCTATCTAGAGCCTAGTTCTGCTACCTAGAGCCCATGATATCTTCGCGGCCATCAGGCCGGCCGAAGTCAATGGTGTACGTTTGTATGAACACGTACCGTGCCTTTTTTTTTGGTCAGGAGGAAATCGCCGGACATCCGCCCTCCACTGGAGATGGCGGGTACCTTACGACCATACTCATATTCTAGTTCAAAAGCAATTTCCTGATACTATCTATTAAAAGTCGTCGTGGCCTAAAGAATAAGACGTCCGGTGCATTCGTGTTCAGCGATACATCGGTGTTCGAATCCCAGGCGCTTACCAATTTTTCTAATGAAATACGTACTCAACAAGTTTTTACGATTGACTTTCACGGTGAAGGAATAACATCGTGTGATAAAAATCAAACCCGCAAAATTATAATTTGCGTAGTTACTAGTGGTATTTTTTTTAATGCCCTTGTAGGCAGACGAGCATACTGCCTACCTGATGGTGAGTGGTTACCGTCGCCCATGGACCTTAGCAATGCCAGGGGCAGAGCCAAGCCGCTGCCTACCTGGTAGGACCTCTTGTGAGTCCGCACGGGTAGGTACCACCACCCTGCCTATTTCTGCCGTGAAGCAGTAATGCGTTTCGGTTTGAAAGGTAGGGCAGCCGTTGTAACTACTTATATACTTGAGACCATAGAACTTATATCTCAATATGGGTGGCGCATTTACGTCATAGATGTCTATGAGCTCGAGTAACCACTTAACACCAGGTGGGCTGTGAGCTCGTTCACCCATCTTAGCAATAAATAAAAAAAAGATACAAAGACAACACATAAATACGTAAACTTAATTATGACACCTGAAATAATATGACACCTGAAAATTACTCTTCAAGCTACAGCTTCTCATTTACAAACTACTTATTTGTACAGCTGTGTACTCGCTCGGAGTACAAAATTTGTTTTTGTTGTTTACCTTCAAATTGTCTATAGTCTGTAGCGTTTTTTTGTCATTTACGACCTCGAAAATGGCTTTTAAAAGTATAATTAGTCATTACTTGTATTAAACCAAGGCCAACATGTGGTATGTATATGCTAATATGACAGACAGACTCACCCAGAAATCATTGAACAATTAATTGACATTTTGTTTTGATGTAATGATAATGACATTAATGACATTTACGGTTCAATATCGCGTTTTTTACATTGTCATTGCATCCGTCAAAGATGTCCGTGAACACGGAAAACCGCTGTAAAATAAAAGAAACGACGGCAATAATCTATACTTCTATATTATCTATATATTTTTTTATATTATAAAGAGGAAAGATTTGTTTGTTTGTATTGAATAGGCTCCGAAACTACTGAACCGATTTAAAAAAATCTTTCACTGTTTGAAAACCACAGTATTCCCGAGTGACATAGGCTATAATCTTTTTTGAAAAAAATTAGAGATCCTTACTAAAACTCCAATAATTTAACCCAAGGTGTAAAAAAATTACCTAAAATATTCTTTACATCGCGTGCTCTCCGAAAACGATTGATGATAGAAAATTAAATAATGTACTACGACTTTGTAGAACACATTATTATTTACAGAAAGTGTCGCGACAGCATCTAACAATTATAGTTATGCCGCAATAAGTGTTCTTTTATTTAAAAAATTAAAACAACGTCAAATATCGTTGAAATTTTTATTAAAGACCCGAGCGGAGCCGGAGCGGGCCGCTTGTATAATATAATGATAGCAAGTGTTATTGTCATTATATTATAATTTTCACGTGTATACGCGAGAATTACTGGTGGTAGGACCTCTTGTGAGTCCACACGGGTAAGTACCACCGCCTTGCCTATTTCTGCCGTGAAGCAGTAATGCGTTTCGGTTTGAAGGGTAGGGCAGCCGTTGTAACTATACTTGAGTGAGACCTTAGAACTTATGTCTCAAGATGGGTGGCGCATTTACGTTGTAGATGTCTATGGGCTATACTAACCACTTAACACCAGGTGGGCTGTCAGCTCGTTCACACATCAAAGCAAAAAAAAAATTAACCGTATAAGCGTTGATTATGTACACTCATGAAAAAATAGAAATATTGATACCAGCAAATTTCAAAAGTATTATGGTGTAATCTGTGACGGCTCTTTATCACTCCTAAACTTTTGTCGGAGTTTCCATTAATGTAAAGCACCCAATTTTTTTTAATTGGAAACATATAACGCACGTTCACCAGTCCTAATTTAAGATTCCCTGTGCTATAATATAAGTACCAGAGACTGACAAATGCACATACGTTTAAATACATATATCGATAATAAACACACAGACAAAGAGCAAACCGTACTGTTCATTACACAATTTTTGCCCGACGTGGGAATCGAACCCAAGACCCTCGGCGCAACAGTCAGAGCCTCAATTACTGCGCCACCGAGTCAGTCTTATATAGACCTATTGTATTTATATTATCTGAACAGAACTTGCGCCATCGAGTCAGTCTTAAGCTTATTTTATATCTGAACAGTAATTACTGGTGGTACTCTCTAGGTCGCCGATGCACGTGGCGAAGGATCCTTGGTCCCAGGAGTGGTACACCTCAGCATTCGGCGGCCTCCACTGAAACCGAACTACCGCCGATCGACACCAGAGATCTATGGCTTCAGGATTCGAGGTGCGTATTCAAAATAATGGCCATAATTTGTTAAGAAGCCAAATGCTGACAATCGATGTTTTGCTTTCGTTGTAAAATTTTGTCATGTTAATTTATTCCCGTTGCATAAAATAATATATATGTTACCGGAAATGTATGTAATCCGTCATTGTATACAATTCCTAGGAAATGTATGTAATTCCTAAAATCGCACGGAAATGTGTGAAATAAATTATATTATACTTACACATTACACATTTCCTAGGAAATCTATACATTTCCAAAATAGCAATTGGAAATGTAAAACATTTAAGATATTGGTGGGTACGCGGGGACAGCGGGACGAGTCTTGCACTACGGTCCGTTGCCAACTTGCAATCCACTGGAACCGGCCAGGGATTTAAGAAGTGCCTTTGCAAGAAAAACTGTGCTACAGCAAGATGTCTGTGTTTTAAAAATAAAGTACTATGTACTTCCAAATGCCATTCGAGCTTACCCTGCAAAAATAAATAGCTATATGGACTGACAAACTAATATAATATAAAGATTTACTTTTGTACTTTGACATTTATAATTACTTAATTACCAGACTGATTACTTGCCAAATGAAAATTTGATTTTATAAGAATAAATATAAGTTGATTTTGTGATACGTTAAAAGTTAATAGATAGTTGATTTTAGAAGTTTTAATTAGTAAGATAATATGAATATATTATTATTATTTTACGGTATGACAAAAAAATATTATTAACAACGTGTTTTATTACAGAAAGCATTTACTTTATACATTTCCTAATACGATATTGGAATTATATACAATTCCGAGGAAATTTATACATTTCCTAGGATATCTATACATTAAATAGTTTTTCAAACAATATTTTATACATTTCCTAAATAGTATCGGAATTGTACACATTTCCTAGGATTTGTATACAATTCCTTGATTTCATACATTTCCGGTAACATATATATATCTATACATATAAATAAAATTGGAGTGTCTGTTTAATAATATTGAAATAACCGCTTTTTACTACATGCATAGGAATATATATCCGGTGCATTTACCAAAATAACATTTTTTTGCAATTTTTGTCTGTCTGTCTGTCTGTTTGTTCCAGCAATTCTCTAGAACGGCTGGACTGGTTTTGACGTGACTCTCACTGATAGGTAGCTGATGATATACGGAGTATCTTAGGCTACTTTTTTTAGTCTAGCTTCGCTTAGCCTGCGGCGTCACCTGCGGTACGACAATAGCCGCGGGTAACATCGCGGGACTCGGCTAGTTTATAAATAGTATCTATGTATAAGTATTAATACGTGAAGCAAAAGCTTTGTACCCCTTTTTACGAAAATTGCGCGAATGGAAGAGTATGAAATTTCCCATACTTACAGAGAATATAGAGAAGGAGTGCAGAATGCTAACTTTTTAATCTTTTTTAAATTTTTCATAAAAATACATTAATTTAATAAAAAAAGCATTACACACATTATCATGTGTTTGACACACACGTACATACATTTAAATACCCTTTTGTTTATTATTAGTCTGTGATCGAATTGAGAATAGAGTAATATTGTTTGTCTTTAATATTATTTGTCTATAGTGTAGTTTTGACGAAATATGTGATTTTAGAAGTAAAGTCTTTGGCAATAGAACCATGATAATCTTCAATCTTATATTATAATTTAAATTAATAATGATGGTCGAATGTAGACTATTGGGCGAACACTAATATTTATTAATAGGGGAACAGGTAAATACCACTTATTACGTTTGTTTGTCAGCCGATTTAATTTTCATTTATATTAGCTTCTATAGACGAGATTTAGTTATATCTTATATTATAAATAAAAATATGTACTATATTTTTTTTTTAATAAATCGTAAGAGAAAATGTAGTACATAAAATACACATCTTCATAATGTTAGGTTAATTTTAAGTTACATATAGCTAGTTTTAGGTTCGCTTATTATTGGGTTGTACAGGTTGCCTGATCAGTGAACTCTTCAAATGTGCAAAATTATTTCAAAGCATTGCAATCTCTAAAATTTTCTACATTATTCATCTGAGGACGTATCGGAGGACCTATCCGCTGAAGTTGGGCACCCCGTCCACCATCGGAGCTTGTGCACTTCAGAAAGTGAACATTAAAAATATTCAGCGCTAATAGTAGCTAGTTAATCCTCCACAGGCTGCCTGGTCAGTGAACTCTTCAAATGAGCTAAATTATTTCAAAGCATTCAGGTCTCTAAAATTTGGTACATTCATCTGAGGACGTATCGGAGGACCTATCCGTTGAAGTTGGGCCCCTCGTCCACCATCGGAGCTTGTGCACTTCAAACAGTAAATATTAAAAATATTTATTGGTGATAGTAGCTAATTAATCCTTCGCAAACTCCTGTCTGTGTACGTAACCTAAGGCCATTTATTTTTAAGCTTAACACCAGACCGGCCGAGAGTTAAACTAGAGGTCGCGATTTTGCAAACTCGCTCTACAAGGACAGAGTTAAAGGTTATATTCTAATAAAACTCCAAATTGCGTTTCTCGCTCTCCCTTTACGTTTTATTTGCGAACGTTACAACGGCATATAACATTTATTTGACGCATTATTGTGTGTAAGTAGAATAAAAGTTACATTGTTACTTCGATATATCCGTGGAAGGGCTAAATTTCAGTATGACGTCATATTCCTAATTTGGGTTTATTGAACTGTCTCGGAATGCACAGACATCAGGTCGCGTAGGCGTTTTTCATTGCTATAAATGAGATGACAAGTTCACCGACGTATGTACATACATGCCGGAATCTCAAATCATATTGTAAGAAGACTTCGCGTCATAAGTGGAAAAAAACCAGTAGTAGACTTCTATATCCGTAGACTTGACTAGCTGACTGAATATAGCAATTTGAACATAGTTTATGTAGTATGATGTTCACGCGCGCTCACGACCGACAGCTACTTAGTAAATTAAGTAAACGGTACGACAAAATTGCATTTTATTCGGGTGGTACAGAGAAGCTGAGGAGTGCACGTTTGGGATGGTATGGACATGTGATGAGACGAAATGAAAATGAGGTTGTTAAGAGAGTGTTAACTATGAATGTGGAAGGATTTAGAGGAAGAGGTAGAGGGGAGTGAGCGAAGAAATGGTATATGATAGAAGAGTATGGAAGGAGAAAACATGTTGCGCCGACCCCAGGTGACTGGGAGAAGGGCAGGATAATGAATGAATGAAACAGAGTTTTGTAACCTCGCACGGTTATACCATATAATCGAGGCTTTAGACCTCATGTCTCAAAGTAGGTGGCGGCAATCGCAGCGTTGTTTTAATTAGTTTCGGTAAATACATCAAATACTTGAACCATAAAAAAAAAATACGCATTTGAAAAACAAAGAGTTATGAAGAGTCAAGATTTGCACTTCAAACAAAATTCAATTATTAGTTCAGCAGTTTCCTTGGGAATGTATGAAAAACCATTTATTATTATATTACAAAAAAAAAAAAAAAAATTAGTTCACTTGTACACATAAAAGTGAGTTTTTGAGGTTTTCGTGAATGGTGGAATACATTATTTTCCGATATTTTATGTTTTTTTTTTCTTTTTTTTTATTGCTTACATGGGTGGACGAGCTAACAGCCCACCTGGTGTTAAGTGGTTACTGGAGCCCATAGATATCTGTATAGTATCAGTATAGTACTTTCCAGCTGTAAATGTAAATTTTTAAAGGGTTAAGACTGACGAATTCTTTGTTGATTTGGTTACTACGGTCCATAGATATCGTTTGAAATATTTTCATTTAATGTCCCGGACTATTGTTCCGGACAGACTTTTATAGGTTAAACTTTATGCCATTTTCATAATAAAACAATCCAATAAAAGATTAAGACTATCGTAAATATCAAATTGGCAAAACCGTCCACGGATTAACCCGTCGACATTGTAGCAAAACACTTTACTACGTAATAACTATTCCCGGGAACTTTTCGTAGTTCTAAACTTTGTTACGAAATGTTTACATCAGTATCTCGAGCACGCCAGGCACACATTAAAACGTTATAAGAATATCGAGTCACTTTCTTGTAGTAAAACGTGTTAAGGAAATACAAAATTTCGTGCGCTTAACATAAAGGCGAGTTTGAATTGTTTTTGGAACAAAGTTCCTTATGGGACGATGCGGAGGGGTACCCTAACCAGGAAAAACGTCCGTAACGTAAGATTTTTATTAGTAATGCACACAGTGTATGACTTAACTTTGTAAAACGTACAAATTAATAATGCACACAGTGTACGACTTAACTTTGTAATAGCGTTCGTTTGCGCAATACAGTAACTCTTATGCAAACAACCGTGAATGAAGTGTACCACAATAGGTTCGCACGTTACTAAATGACCGTGGGTTGTTGCGAAACCTCCAGTTTGAGGTTTGAGGTTTGAGGTTGAGGTAGAGTGTTGATACCCACAGGTGCCGACTCACAAGAGGTCTTACGACCAGTAATTACGCATATTATAATTTTTCGGGTTTGATTTTTATTACACGATGTTATTCCTTCGTCGTGGAAGTCAATCGTGAACATTTGTTAAGTAGGTATTTCATTACAAAAATTGGTACCCGCCAGCAGGATTCGAACACCGATACATCGCAAGATACGAATGCACCGAACGTCTTTTCCTTAACGCCATGACGACTTCATTGTTGGAAGACAGCCGCGGCCAGGAAGGTCAAGTACCTGGGCGTTACCCTGGATGCATCGATGACATTCCGCCCGCATATAAAATCAGTCCGTGACCGTGCCGCGTTTATTCTCGGTAGACTCTACCCCATGATCTGTAAGCGGAGTAAAATGTCCCTTCGGAACAAGGTGACACTTTACAAAACTTGCATAAGGCCCGTCATGACTTACGCGAGTGTGGTGTTCGCTCACGCGGCCCGCACACACATAGACACCCTCCAATCTCTACAATCCCGCTTTTGCAGGTTAGCCGTCGGAGCTCCGTGGTTCGTGAGGAACGTTGACCTACACGACGACCTGGGCCTCGAATCAATTCGGAAATACATGAAGTCAGCGTCGGAACGATACTTCGATAAGGCTATGCGTCACGATAATCGCCTTATCGTTGCCGCCGCTGACTACTCCCCGAATCCTGATCATGCAGGAGGCAGTCACCGTCGACGCCCTAGACACGTCCTTACGGATCCATCAGATCCAATGACCTTTGCATTAGATGCCTTCAGCTCTAATACTAGGGGCAGGCTTAGGGACCCCGGTAACCGTACTCGTCGAACTCGACAAAGAGGTCGACGTGCAACCTAACCCATGCATCAGCCCGCTGAGTTTCTCGCCGGATCTTCTCAGCGGGTCGCGATTCCGATCCGGTAGTAGATTCATTCGCGAAACAATTGCTCTTGAGCTGTTAGGTCTCCTTCGGAGGCGCTCGGGTAGCTGTTAGCAAATCCCACCCCTCCTGGCTGAGCCTTTGCTCGTCCACCTGTCCTGGTGAAACTGGAAAGGCCTCCGGGCCACCAGTAGTTCTTCAATCATAAAAAAAAAAAAACAATTGGTGACGGTGTTCGCATTGCAATGTCGATGATCTCTAGTAATCTAGCTATCACCACGTCTGCCCATCATCAAAAGCACTAAATAATTGATTAAAAATAGTGCGCGTACAACTTGGTGCACGAGGAAGAAGTGAACCTTATTTGGCGGTGTGTAGTATTGTGGATTTCTCAATTTTAAATCCTTAAATCAAATTTATCTTGTCATAGGGAACGCTGTGTATAAGTATAAGAGAAACGACCTAGATCGCTTTGTCCTCTCCCTCTCTCCACGGTCGAGTGGGTCGCGAGACGCTCTGTCTTTTCTCTCACTTGCGCTCTTCCTAAATTATATCTTTTCTCTCTAGCCGTAACGAATCTGTCGCGAGTAAAATTTTACTCTTAAGGCATTTGTTTAGTGTAAGGAAGAACTAAAGAAGTTTTACTTAAATACAGAATCAAGTTATATGATATTCAATGATATATGCTTCGAGTATTCTGTCAATAAGGAAACCAACAAGAAGACATTTTTTTTATTGCTTAGATGGGTGGACGACCTCACAGCCAACTTGGTGTTAAGTGGTTACTGAAGCCCATAGACATCTACAACGTGAATAGCGCCACCCACCTCGAGATATAAGTTCTAAGGTCTCAGTATAGTTACAACGGCTGCCCCACCCTTCAAACCGAGACGCATTTCTGCTTTACGGCAGAAAATAGGCAAGGTGATGGTACTCACCCATGCGGACTTGCAAGAGGTCCTAAAATTCATATTATCTCAACACTTAAAAATTGATATAACATGAGATTGAGTTGATGTAACATTTTCCACGGTACACATTAATTTTAAAGCCAACGCAGGGTTGAGGGTAATTCGATACGTGATCTGCGTCACGCGATGACGTCACACCGTGCTTACCGAGGGCTAGGTCAAGTTTACTCAATGTTTTCGCATTTTCCGACAACCGATCCTATGAAAAGGAACGTAGACGTTTAATGTAGGCATAGCAATGAAATTGAGAAATTACTTAGCGCTTTCGTCTTTGACAACGACACGTGGGCGTCAGAGTTTTTGAAAGCGATTTTTCGAATTACCATTTTATTTGAATGGAATAAAGTTTCAATTTGCTTAATTTTCTTTTCTTCTTCTTACTCTTATCTCACCGTATGGGGTCGGTGTAGTGTGGCCTTTGTTCCATTCAGGCCTATCATACGTCACGTCTGCACTCACACTCTTCTCACGTATACATTAGATTAAATTAATGGTCTGATTTAATTTGATATAACTACTAATTAACGGTAAGCAATGGGTTGGCTGTGCCCTTGGCATTGCTGAAATCCATGGGCGACGGTAACCACTCACCTTCAGGTCGGCCGTATCCTCGTCTGCTTGCGATGGCAAAAAATATAAAAATAATAATAACGTGTCATTTAATCCGCTATTGTGGTTTGTTTTTTTATATATAGCCTAATTTACATAGTTAAGTTAATAATAAATAATGGGGTTTTATAAACATCAAGCAACAAAAATACCTGTTGAATATTTTGTTTTAATGAATGAGGCTAAGCTCAGTGCGGCTTTAATTTCATTTTCATCACAATGTTTTTGAAGAGTACTACAGCACAATTTCTCGCTAAGCAAAAATCCACTCATGTAACGATTCACTTAAGCCCATATGGATCTGACATATATACGTCTAGTGCACTCGTAATCCGCTGCTAAACCGATGAAAGTACAAGAGAAAAACAACTTAAACAGCTCGAAATACGGATCAATTTATTTTTAATAACCTGAAGTACAGTTTCGTTCTAAAAGGACCCTTGAAACTGCACCGACCGCATCCTTTGTTTTTATTCGTATTTGCACGTGGAGCCGACTCCCAGCTATATTGAATTAGAGAAATAAAATACGGATTTTAATTCAAAAATAATTTTGTTGAAACGCTTATCCTGGTTAGTGATTTTTCAAACGGAAAACATAAATTACCTAATGTTACGCGCCGGGGTTCGGGATAAATAAAAATTCTACTGAAATAAAAGTTAACACTGTATTAGCACTTAAAACACTTCACAAACACTTTAAAATTCTCAATTCGCTTCTTCCGCTTCGCTTCAGGTGATCCGTTCGCTGTTTCGCTTCGAGTAGTTCCTATTACTGACTGCGTGCCATCTCTGCAACGCTTTCATAGTCGAGACGAAATCCCTAGAATCGTCTGGAATATTCCACAAAAGTCGAGTATTGTGTGTTTCCGCTATCTGACAACAGATAGCGCTGTACTTCTCGAGCGTTCTAGACGCTACTAGATCCTTCGATATTCGTTCGGCTATTCGGAGATAGATGGCGTTACTCTTACCGGCGTAACACTATTAATTAATTTAAATTGGATGTCGAACGCGGTATTTGAACAGTATTGCATCTTTATTAGATATGATTCGTCAATGGCCCACAATTTTGGGCCGGGACCAAGTCTCCAAACAAAATCTGATACTGAGAAACTTTCGGTATGCTTGAGACTGCTGCGGCCATCTACTAAATGTCTCCCCTAAAATCATGCTCGAACATCTGATTTCCGTCCGAGACAGAACCTGGGAGATGCAGAAGGCGTGAGAGCAGAGAAACACCACGCATGGCTTCATCAAAAACGTCTAGCTGGTGGAAACGTAGTTTTCCAGCCATTAAAACGCTCTACATCAGACATTGCGGTCGGTGGCCACTGCTTACTACTGAGGAATCACTTCAAATCCCATTTGAAGAAGGACATAACGTAGCGTTTGGGAAACACCGTGGAGAGGATGCATGTAGCGGCTACAGTTAGTATAGTTAGGTAAACTCAGCACAGAAACGGGCGGGCAATGGTTAAAAAGAGAGGAAAGACAGAAAGCAATGACCTCGAACGATTGCTCATGGAACATTTCACATGGAACATGCGGTGCAGAGCACAAAGAGAACCAAAGTCCATTCGTAGACCCTGATGCTTCAAAAGATCTACGAGAAAGAAATTATTCTTAGGAAGCCTTAGGTAATCTTAGGTATTTGGGTGCACCGGCCTAGATTTGGGAGTCTAACCACGAACATATAATAAAGTTGAGACTTTGACCAGTTGTGAAAGCTGTGAATTCGACTACCCGTTTAAGAAAAACCTTTTAAAAAATTAAGCCAAAATTTTACCGTTGAAAGTTCACAGCTTACAGTCGTAAAGCTTGTAACAGTGGCCTTGCGTGTATCGACTAAACAGCTAACGCTATGGTTTTTCGTTGATTCAAAAGAACGCGGGTATCTATTGAATGTCTGAATGGTTTGATGGAACCAAACTGCGTCAATTCGATTGTTTAAATTGAATACTGTCTTTCAAACAAACTTCATGCTGCCCTCATTTTCCATAGTGATGGCACAACGGGAATCCTTGAGGCAATGTGATTTCCAGATAATCACGGGTGGTTTTGTGAATCCATGCAATAGTTACAACAATCCAACGTATTTCGGCTCCGAAAAAACATTGCAGTTTGAAGACTATTATAATATAATACAATCGAGAACAACTTTTTTTTTTTTTTTTGGTCAGGAGGAAATCGCCGGACTTCCGCCCTCCCCCTGGGGATGGAAGGCGGGGCATGTCGGAGTCGAACTGACTAAAACCTCCTGTCGCTCAACAACCCGCGTCCGAACCTCGCATGAGACAGAACCCATGAAAAGGCAAAGGGGGGAAAGTGAAGCGTTTAGTGCGGAGCACATCTCTCCCATCACCCTCCCCCTCGGGACACCGGACCGGCGGTCGTCGGCGCCACGACCACCAGCCCTCTCGGTCGGCAGGCTATCCGGAGCCCGCCTAGATGGCGCCGGTTAGAATGGTCTATCCTACGGAATACCCCGCTGGGTCAGAACCAGCGTGGGTCGAGGATAGCCGGCCTTCCATCACCCGGATGCTCTTGCGTAAAACGCGTGCAGAGCAGCTTGCACGTCGTCTTCTTAGGCCCCCTTCGCCTGTCCCCAGACCGACATATGAAGGGGACCCGAAACACTTAGAGGGCCAGGGCTTGGGCGAGATCCGCCTCCCTGGCCCCCGCTCGACGGCGGCGGGCTTGCGTGTCTCTCACGCGCCCCGCCGCCTCCTTCTGCGAGATGGTGCACTCGCAGAAGTCGAGCATCGCCTTCCACGACTCGTCGTCGCCGAGCATCGATGCCACAACACTCGGCAACGACAAGTCGTTTCCTATTTTTGCGACGAGGACACGGCGCCACCCCTCCCATGTGGGGCAGGCGACGAGCGTGTGCTCCACCGTGTCCAAGCCGCAACCACAATGGTGGCACTCTGCCGTCGGCTCGGCTCCGATCCGGTGCAGGAACTCACCGAAGCAACCATGCCCAGTGAGCACCTGCGTGAGCCGGAAAGTGAGGCGTCCTCTGTCACGATTCACCCAATTCACAAGAACCGGGCGAATCGCCTCGACGGTCCTACGACCAGCCGAAGGATCGGCCAGCCGTCTGGACCATGCCTCCAGCACGGACCGCCGAGATTGGGCCCTCCGCGCTCTGACCACACTGGGGCTGGGACGTGCCACGCCCCGGATACGAAGGTCAGCCCGCCACTGATAGTCAGCAGCGAGCGCCTCCGCCTCCAGGACCCAAGGCGGCGTCCCAGCCAGTACACACGCCGCCTCGAAAGAGATGGTGCGATAACCACGGATGACCCTGACCGCGATGGTGCGTTGCGGCCGTTGCAGCAGCTTCGCTACCCCCACGGCCAGGGACTGGCCCCACACGGGCGCCCCGTATAGGGCCATTGATCGCACCACCCCTGTATAGAGACGGCGCGTCACCTGGTCAGGCCCCCCGACATTGGGAAGGAGCCGGCTTAACGCGCCGGCCACCCCCAACAAACGAGGGACCAGATTCTGAAAGTGAGCACGGAAGGTCCAACGACTGTCCAGAATGAGGCCGAGGTACTTCAACTGCACCCCGACCCCGATACGGACGCCTCCAACCACGATATGGGCATCGACAGGTGGCACTCTCCGGGGCCTGTGGAACCACATGGCCTCGGATTTACTGAGCGCCACGTCGAGGCCCAATCTTCTGATTTTGCTGACGACATGCGCCACCCCAGCCGTAGCAAGACGGGCAGACTCAGCAAAACTCCCCCCCCGGGCCACGACCAACGTGTCGTCTGCGTAACAGATTACACTCAGGCCCGGGAGGAGGGCACCCCTCAGCACCCAGTCATACCCGATATTCCACAAAAGAGGGCCGAGCACCGACCCCTGTGGAACACCGCGCACGACCGGGAACCGGTGCACGATCCCACCGTGTCCGGTACACGTGACCGATCTGTCTTCCAAGTAGGAACCCACCAGCCGGCGAAGGTAGGGGGGCACTCCGTGTCGTTCCAGCGCCCCCCCTATCACGGACCAGGGCAGGGTGTTGAACGCATTGGCGATATCGAGTGACACCGCCAAAGCCACCCCACCCCCGGAGACGGCCTCATCCGAGAGGGACCGCACGCGAAGGATCGCGTCTACCGTTGAGCGGCCCTCTCGGAAGCCATACTGCTCCGCCGACAGATCGGGTCCCACCATGACCAGATGCTGGATGATGCGGGCTGCCAGAATACGTTCCAGCAGCTTGCCCACCTCATCCAGCAACACGATGGGACGGTACCCAGCGGCAGTATCCGCCGGGCGCCCCTCCTTTCTCAACAGCACGAGTCTGCCCGTCCTCCACGATGAAGGAAACCGTCCCGACTCGAGGCAGGGGTTGTAAAGCCTCAAGAGTCGGTCCCCCAGGGCACCAAGAGCCAAGGCCCAAACCCGGCCATGGACGCCGTCCGGGCCGGGTGCAGTGTCCTTCGCACACATTTTACGCACTGCCACATGGAGCTCCGCCCCCGTTATATGGGGCACCTCAGCAGGGACGTCGCCCTCGTATTCTGACGGGGGGTCCATAGCGGGAGCGACAAATCCCTCCCGCTCCTGCGGAAACAGCGCCGAGACGATTTCCCGCAGCTGCTGAGGCTGGAGACGCTCCGTGATTGGGGGGGCCCATGGGCGCATTTTATTGCGCACCATATGATAGGTTCGCCCCCACGGATCCCCATCGAGCGTCTCCAAGAGACCCTCCATGTGTTGATCCTTGGCTCTTCTGATGGCTAGCTGCAAAGCCCTCTGCGCGACGCGAAATGCGCCGTACAGCCGGGCCTCCACCAGCGCGAACGCAACCGGATCGTTGCGACGCGGCAGGCGACGGCGGCGATGCCTAGCGCACTCGCGCCTCGCCCGAACGCACTCCACGCGGAGTTGCGCGATTTCGGGCGACCACCAGTACGCCTGGCGATTGGGAGACCGAGGGCTGATCCGGGGCATCGATACGTCGCAGATGCGACGCATCGTGTCCCGGAACCACCCCGCTTCGCCCTCGACCTCAACCGGATGTGGACGCATGGGCGCCCACGCCGCCACCGTAGAGGCTTCCATCAGTAGCGCCTTATTCAGGCGCTTCAGTGCCCACCTGGGGAATGACCGGGGCGCACCACGTGGGTAATCCCTGTGGGCGTCCGCGACTGCGGAGCGGGCGGAGAGATCAAACCGAATATATCGGTGATCGGACAGTGTCTCCGCCCCCTCCAAAACCCTCCAGTCGCGGATACGGCGCGCGATGGCCGGGCTCGCGAACGTAACGTCCACAATAGACTCGCCTTGCCACCGCACGCACGTCGCAACCGACCCTCTATTCAACAAACAGAGGCCGGCCGCGTTCGCCCACCTCTCCAGTAGCCTACCACGAGCGTCCGAGCGGGGGAGCCCCATGCGACAGATTTCGCATTTAGGTCCCCCGCGAGAATCACTGGACGAGGAGCGAGGCGGCGAGCAATCGCCCCGATCCCGCCCAGGAAATGCCCGAACTCGACGGTAGGCCTGTTCGGAGAGAAGTATGCCCCGATCACGACGGTCCCTTCCAGCTTCACCGCGACGAAC
The DNA here is from genome assembly GCF_030267445.1 of Bombyx mandarina. NCBI lineage: Eukaryota > Metazoa > Arthropoda > Insecta > Lepidoptera > Bombycidae > Bombyx > Bombyx mandarina. Next base: position 14,383,527 of record NC_143221.1, read on the forward strand.
CCTTGGCCCCTGGTCACCATCGCCAGGGGGGGATCGCCGCGTCCCTTCTTATGACTATGGCCGCCAGGCCGCCGTCGTCCCCAAACCAGCAATCATTTGCCGGGGGAACGAAGTACGGCTCGGCGACCACAGCCACATCTATGGACCACTCCGCCATGCTCTGAGACAGCATGTCCTGAGCTCTGGCGGAGTGGTTCAGGTTTCCTTGGAGGAAGCGATAGGTGCGGTCCATTACTGTTGAACCACATCCATCGCCCCCTCCCTTTCAGTGCTGCCCCCGCCCTCCGGCACCGGCGCCGCAACGGGGATTACAGCGTTGGCCAGTGCTCCTCTGGCCAACCTTCTCTTTTGCCGGCGCTTTGATCTCCGGCGCCGGTTTCGTTCGGTGTTGTTACCGGACGGGAAACACGCCTTGCCTCCCGCCCGGTGGTTTGCCCTGCGCCCGGCCGCAGCGCACAGAGCGCAGTGCGGGGTGGCCGTGCAGGACGCTGCGTTGTGGCCCGGCTGGCCGCAACGGAAACAAAGACCGCTGCGGTCAACCGAGCTGGTGCACCTAGCGAGGCCGTGCCCCGTGCTAAAGCATCGGAGGCATCGCCAGGCACGTGGTTCTTGGAGACGCACGTGGGCCGCTATCCAGCCCACGCGCAGTCTCCCCGGATCCCCCGTCGATCTTCCCGGTGGAGGGGTGGCCAAGGAAGTGGCCGCCTCCACAGGGCAACGCGCCCACGCCGATCTGGCCCCGGAGTACCCTGAGCGAAGTTCGCCCACGGTCACGCTCTCCGGAGCACATCCCCCCTGGGCGGCTATCGCGGCTGCCACCTCTTCCTTGGTGGCGCAGTCGTCCAGGCCGGTGATCCTAATCTCGGCCATCCTCACCGGCCTGTGCACGCGCACCTCTTCCTCCGGCAATGCCACGCGGAGCGTCGCCACTAGTTTGTCCGCGATGCCAGAACTATCGGCACCGGGACACTCCAGCATTTTCGCCCCATTGGCGGTCTGCCGGAAGCGTAGACCTTCCTCTGCCCCGATTTCGGTCAAGTTTACAGCTGCACGCGCCCGGGCCATCACCTCATTATAGGTGAGGCCCTTTTCGCAGCGGCCGGCAGCAAAGTCACTACCACGGCCGCCGACCCCGCTGCGCGCGGCTTCTTCCTTTGGTTTTTCTTTTTGCCAGCGGCCGGTGCTCGACCCTCGCGGGGAGCAGTCACGGCCGCCAGCGCTGTGTTTCGGGATGTAGCGGTCTACGCTCGACCCCCTCGGGGAGCTGCCAGAGCTGCTATCTGTCGCCGTGCTGTGGTGCCCCGCTTCACCACTTCTGTCCAGCCCTCGTCCATGCTTAACGGGGGCGGAGGAAGAGGGCGAGGCTGTGGTTGGGATCGCGGGCCGGGATTCTGGGCACCCGCACCTCTGATATTCCGGCCTCCACGTCGTGCCACCCTTGCGGATGGGGCAGGAGTGGAAGTCGGCTGGGCGGCCTGATCCCGTAAAGCGGTCGCGGCTGTTGGTGCCGGGACGCCATCTCCGGAACCAATCGAGGAGCGGAGCATCTCCTCGAGGCCGGCAAAGTGTTTGCGGACCTCAACCGCCACCGCCCGCGAGATGCAGGCCGCCATTTCCTCTCTGCTTGGCGGCTCTGCAGGCTTGGGCCGCGGCAGCGCCGGCCACTCGTCTATCATCCTCGCCAGTGGCGAACGGATGTCTTCAGCCTGCGCTGGCGCAGGCCTTAACCTTCCTCTTTGTACGGATGCAGGGGTGGCCGATATTTGGGGAGGCGGCGCAGGCCTCAACTCAACCCTCCGCGGGGGGTGAGGGAGCGCGGGAGTAGGCACTCGTGGAACAGGGGCCACAGAAGTAGGCGCTGGCATGGGCGCCGCCACACTCATCACGGGTCGTGAGGGCACGCTGGTATCCATCTTCCTCGCGGGAGGCCCAGAGTGTGCCAGCGCAGGCATCGGCGACAAGGGAGTCCCCTCTTGCAAGACGGGGGAGTTCCTCAGAATGCGACTCTCCATAGAGTCCAGCTGCGCGACGAGTTTGGACATGGTGGGGATCAACTTTGTCCTAACCATAGCCGCTCCCTCCCGGAGCCTTTTCCGGTAGCTGCTGCCTGGCTCGGCGCCCTTGGCAGCCACGGTCGACAGCAGCTTAGCCAGATTGACCAGCGCAAGGTCGAGGTCGCGGAATGCCTCGTCCCCGCTAGCCAGGGACGCGGCCGACGTCGACATCGACTCCACCGACGTCGCTGGTGACACTGCGCCCCTCCTCCTTACTGGTGCCCACTGGGGAGCGGGCATCGTCTCTTTCTTTGCGGCAGGCCCCGCAACCACCGGAGCCACCTCCTCGATGGCCATCGTCTTTTCCGGCACCTCGGTGCTGGAGGATGACGCGCCGCCGTCGTCGGACGTTGATAGTGGGGTCTTCCTTCGCCCCCTTTTTTTTCCCCACCGATGGTCTGGTGGGGTTGACCACACCCGAGTCGCTGGCGAGCGCAGAGCGCATCGAGCCGACGATCGGGGAGCGCCTCGGTTCGACGGGAATTCTGCTGCCCGTCGCACAGCCTCCTTCATCCTGGCAATTGTTGCCCCCCCAGAATACGTGGGGCAGCGTGCTTCCACTGAGGTGGAAGCACGGAGGGATTCTCCGCCCGACTCGCGGGCGGTACCCTCCTGGGGTACTAACTTTGTACAATTGTCCATCATTTCTATTTATTCCTTTTTTATTAACCAGGGGTTTGGTCCCCTGAGATCTATGACACCCTCGGGACTGGAAACCCTCCAGCCATACATCCCATCCCCGGGTGTCGAGCTTGAGATTGGGGCATTTTTGAAGAGGTTTGCGTCCTCGCGGCTCCGACCAGTAAAGGCAGGAGCCCCCGTTCCCCATGACTGGGGTTTACGGTTTGGCCGACGGTGGCCGAGGCCTGTCCGTCGCCCACAACGCGGTGTGGAGCCACGCCGGCGAGCCGGTACCTCCCATATCTGGAAGGCTTTCCCCTGTAACCGAAGTCGGGGACATGGCAACCCGCAGCCGGAAGACACAAAAGTGCCGCCGGCTCATCAGGCTCCCGAGAGCCAACCCCTCATCCCCTGAATGCCTCCCTTTGCCAGTGCAAAGGGCGTGGGGAGAGAGTCCCTCGCTCTCTCTCAAGGAGCACCCGCTGTATACGGAGGCAACCAAGGAGAGCTGGGCGCAGTTCTCTTGGTCGCGGCGTCCCACACAGATTCCTCTGCACGCGATTTTAGGGACGCACGCTTAAGCCCCACCGCCACGACAAGGCGGAACTACATTCGGTGGGGGAGAACAACTTATTGGGAGTGGCTTCTGTCTCAAGGTGGTTAGATTCACATACACTTATAAAATCCTGATTTTTTACAAAATGGAGCCGCGATATAACTATAGTTACGTAGATACTTGATAAGTGCCTTACCTATTTTGTCAGATACTACTATATTTCAAGCTAAGCTAGAAGTCTTGTTAACAAGATTACTTTTTTACTATAAACTGTTCTATCGTTTGAAGGGTCTTTATAAAATATAATGAAACCTTCACTACCTAATATGAGTGACAAAATTCAATGTCCACTGGCACATGTAGGCACTTAACACTCATTCAAAAAATTAAATACTTACCTTCATGAGCATTCAAATTAATGTAAATACGTTTGATCAACCCACGATGCATTAACTCAATCTTATAATAGTACCTAAATCGAAAGCCTTAAACTAGTAAAGAACCAACATCACTAACAGTATCTAGAAAATGCTTCTATCATGAATCGCAATATCCATTAACGCGTTTTACCCCTAAGCTGACTCCATTGACACTGCACCGATCACAATCAAAGCTCCGCTGTATGCTGATTGATGTTAACGTGGCTTTTGAGCTTCAAATCGCATTAAAGACGACGCAGCGATTAAGCTCGCGCGAACAGGCTTTTAAGCTCGCTAATGTCATTCGCGTATCCCATGAATCAAATTGAAATTTAAGGACGAGCCCATTAGAATTGTTAATATCTTAGAATTTGCATTGATTAAATCTAAAATCAGCTTCGGCGGTTCGAGACTTTGAAATGGATTGGTAATGTGTCTAAAAAGATTTGGAATGAATTATGATTGAGAATTTTGGCGTACATTTAAATATTACTAGTTATACTCTATCAAGATTCGCTGTTGAATTCATGTTCATTGATAAATGTTTGAAATACACGTATTTATTGAAACTCTTAAATGTCACTTATTAAGGAACAACAAAACATAATTCTAAGTGTGGATGATGCTAGTACATAGAAAGTTTCAACTCAATTTCAAGTCGTCTTGGCCTAAAGGATAAGCCGTCCGGTGCATTCGTATGTAGCGATGCACCGGTGTTCGAAACCAATTTTTGTAATGAAATAGTACTTAGCAAATGTTCACGATTGACTTCCACGGTGAAGGAATAACATCGTGTAATAAAAATCAAACCCGCAAAATTATAATTTGCGTAATCACTGGTGGTAGGATCTCTTGGGAGTCCGCACGGGTAGGTACCACCACCCCGCCTATTTCCGCCGTGAAGCAGTAATGCGTTTCGGTTCGAAGGATGGGGTAGCCGTTGTAACTATACTGAGACTTTAGAACTTATATCTCAAGGTGGGTGGCGTTTTTACGTTGTAGATGTAAATGGACTCCAGTAAGCACTTACCATCAGGTGGACTGTGAGCTTAGACGGGTGGACACAATAAGTAATAAAAAGATAAAAGAAAAAAATTGCGCAGGTTTACTTATTAAGCTTAAGTAAAGCTTACTTATTGTTACTGCAAGTTGTAGACATCACGAATGAGAGAACCTACCCAGTTAAACACACATGAGATCGATGTTTCAGTTGTTTTATGTAAGAACTGTTCCCTTTCTTTGTAGTGATACTCATAACTGCTTTACTGCAGAAACAGGCTGCCTGATTATACTTATCCGTTCACGATCTACCTCGAACTTCTTTGATTGTTTCATAGAGATTATTCAAACACAGGAAGGTACAGTATGTTGGGAGCCGGATCGGTACTGTTGTTGTGCTTTCTTATTCTTTTGTGTTCTAGTTTGGAAACCTATAATACAGTCGCTATTAAGTAGTGAAAAAGCCATTTCACATTCAGTTTTTGGCCACGTTTACTGGAATATCTATGTAAAGAAAAACCTTCATAGTCTAAAACTCTTTAGTTTTATAAAAAGGATTTTTCTTAAATGTCATTCAGTGAAGTTTGACATTAAGTAAAAAGAAAGTTCAGTTTGTTAATATAATAATTTTATTAAATTAAGAGCTTTAAATGTTGTTTTCTCATTATACACATAACAGAAAACGCAATTAAGTCTTTTATTGTTTATTTATTTTTATTTTTTCTGTTTATTTATTCTGGAGTACCCAATATCATTATAAAACAACATTTTTTGCAACACCATGAATAAAATGGAAAAATTAAGGTTTGATTTTGCTGTGAAATCAACGGAAGATGGAAAATCAAATGTTATATGCATAACTTCAATTGCTACACCTGATGGACAGACTTTTGGGATACCAACCGAATATCAAAATGCCAACTTTCATGAAGAAATTACAAAAACTTCAAATTATGCAAAGGTAAAAAAATCTTTAAACAAAAGACACCAAACCAGAAAAGTATGGATTACTTTGACAAATGATATGTCAAGAATTTATTTAGACGAGGATCAAAATTTACAATTTGATGATTTTTATTTGGAAGAAATTTCGGAGAGCAATGCTAAGTCTATTGACGATTCGAATCAGAACGTTGAAAAATTATTAGAAAAAATGCTTGAAGAAAAAATAAATAAAACGGAAACTCAAAATTTAAACAAAATTTCTAAGGAATTCATCATTGAAAAATTTTCTGGGAGAAATCCAAATGCTTCACAATGGATTAAAGATTTCAATAAGGAATGTGAGCGTTTTAAAATAATAGAAGACAAAAACAAAATAGAAATTTTAAAATTTTTTTTGGAGTACAGTAGTGTAGATTGGTATAATTGTATGTTAATGAAATTGAATATAGACTCAGAATGGAAAAAATGGGAAGAAAATTTTTGCAGGACATTTGCAAGCAAAGGCTGGTCACCCGTTAAATATGCTCTAGCTTTCAAATATCAAGTTGGATCTTTACTTGACTATGCTTTAAAAAAAGAAAAATTGTTGCTAGAAGTCAGGAAGTCGATTGATACTGGGACACTCATAGACCTGATAGCATTCGGATTACCTAATTATGTTGCTGACAAAATAGATAGGGAAAACATACAGGGAACAGAAGATCTTTATAACGAAATCGGAAGACTAGAACATCTTGTAGGGAAAAATAAATTTGATAATAAATTTGATATTAAATATTCCGATACTACATATTATTATAGAAAAAATAAAGAAATAAAACCTTGCTTAATATGTTTAAAGGAAAAAAAAGGTAAACGTTACCATCCCGAAGAAAGCTGTTGGTTTAAGGAAAATAATAAAAAAACAGTTGTACGAAACATAAATAATTCTGAATTAGAAATCGAATTAAATGAGAAGAATCCAAAAAACTAGAGGTGCCACCATTAATAAAAGTCAAGTTAACATTAAATTATACTTTAAAAGTATCTGGAATTTATGATTCTGGGTCAAATGTGTCTTTGATCAATGCAAAATTATTGAAAATACAACCCAAAGAAAATTCAGGTGATATAGAAAAAGTTAATTTGAAAACTATTAATGGTGAGAAGAAAACAAAAGGTATTGTAACATTAAAAATAAAAATCTATAATATTGAAGGTTTTATGGATGTATTTATAATAGATAACGTCAACTTTAATTATGATTTTTTAATTGGTTTGGATTGTATAAAAAAATTCAAACTAATACAAACGGAAGAACTAAAAATTAAACAATGCTACAATTCAGAAGAAAATCTGAAAGATAAAAAAAGCTATAATTATTCTCCTACAACTGTCGAAATTCCTAATGTACTAAGTAACAGAAATGAAGGAGGTTTTTCAGAACCTGAAGTATTAAAAAAAGAAATTAATTCTACATACAATGGTGAGATTAACTTTAATGAACACATAAACTCGGAAGGATTTGAAATAGTTGTAAGCCATCTTAATGCCTACCAGCAGTCGGAAATTAATAAATTAGTAGAAAAATACAAAGCAGTCTTCGCCAAAGATAAGTATGACGTGGGGACAGTAAAAGATTATGAAGCTCATATTGACTTAATGGTGGATAAGTATTGTTTCAAACGTCCCTACAGATGCACGGTTGAAGATAGAAAAGAAATAGAAACCCAAATATCAACACTATTAAAAAGGAATTTGATCGAGGAGTCTTACAGCCCATTTGCTGCTCCAGTAACTCTGGCATATAAAAAAGAAGATGGGAGAAAATCAAGGCTATGTATAGATTTCAGAGAATTGAACAAAATAATTGTACCCCAATTACAACCATTTCCATTGATAGAGGATTTGATGGTAAAAACTGTAAATTGTAAATATTTTTCAACCCTTGACATAAATTCAGCTTTTTGGTCAATTCCAATGAAAATTCAAGACAGATACAAAACTGCATTTGTTACACAAGAAGGCCATTTTCAATGGACGTGTCTTCCATTTGGAATAAAGACAGCGCCTGCCATTTTCCAAAGAATATTGAGTAACGTAATTAGGAAACATAAACTTTCGAGTTTTGTAGTGAATTTTATAGATGATATTTTAATTTTTTCGAAAACTTTTAAAGAGCATTTAATGCACCTATCAAGACTATTGTAAGCAATACTAACAGAAGGATTTAGACTGAAATTTTCGAAATGCAGTTTTGCAAATAATTCCGCCAAATATTTAGGTCATATAATAGAAAATAATTCAGTTAAACCTCTAAAAGATTACTTAACCGCTGTAAAAAAGTTCCCAGTTCCAGAAACAAGAAAAAATATACGTCAATTCTTAGGAAAAGTAAACTTTTACCACAAATTTGTACCTCATAGTGCAATTATACTAGACCCGTTACACAATCTGTTGCGAAAGGATGTGAAGTTTATCTGGTCTACAGAATGTCAGAAGTCATTTGATAAAATAAAAGAACTGCTATGTTCAGAACCAGTTTTAAAGATTTTCGATCCTGAATTACCGATAAATATTTACACGGATGCAAGTATCAAAGGAGTGGGAGCGGTGCTAAAACAAGAAGAAAAAAATGGTATAAGTAAACCTGTTTCTTATTTTTCAAAAAAACTAACAGAGGCCCAGAAGAAAAAGAAGGCAATATATCTAGAATGTCTGGCAATAAAAGAAGCTGTGAAATATTGGCAGCACTTGCTTATGGGAAGAGAATTTATAGTATATTCAGATCATAAACCATTAGAGAATATGAATGTTAGAGCCAGAACTGATGAAGAACTAGGGGATTTGATGTACTATTTATCTCAATATAATTTTGAAATAAAATATTATCCAGGAAAATCGAATCAGGAAGCTGATTGTTTGAGCAGAAATCCTGTTCTAGAGTCTTATGAAAACACTGATGATTTTTTAAGAGTGGTAAATTTAATAAGCATAAATGACATAAAAAATGATCAGAACACAAATACAGATCTACGAAATGGAAAACATATCTTCGAAAATGGAATATATTACAAGTTAAACAGAAGAAGAAAAAAAATCGTACTTACAGAAGAATTTAGTAAGAATTTCATAAAAGCTGTTCACAACAGCTACTGCCATATAGGGAGATCGCAATTAATAAAAAAAATTACGCCTTTTTACGAGGCCAAAAATATGATCGCAAACATTAAAAATATTTGTGAAAATTGTGAAATTTGTATAAGGAATAAGTCAAGAAGAAAGTCAAGATTTGGATTAATGTCACATTTGGGTCCAGCAACACGTCCATTCGAGATAGTATCTATTGACACAGTTGGAGGTTTTGGAGGGTCACGATCTACAAAAAAATATATGCATCTTTTAGTAGATCATTTTACAAGATATGCATTTATTTTAACATCTAAGAACCAAAGCTCTGGAGATTTTATAAAACTTATACAAAGTGTGACACAAAACTATAATATTGACATAGTATTAACAGACCAATATCCTGGCATAAATTCGAAAGAATTTAAAGATTTTCTGAAAAAGGAAAATATTACAATGGTTTTCACTGCTGTAGATGCACCATTTTCAAATGGGCTTAATGAAAGATTGAATCAAACTTTAGTTAATAAGATTCGATGTAAAATTAATGAAAATAATAAAAAAATAGCATGGACATCGATTGCACAGAAATGTGTGGAAAAATACAATGAAACTGAACACACGGTCACGCGGTTTGCCCCTAAATACCTTTTGGAAGGTAAAAATGTGGATGTTTTACCACTGGAACTAAAAGCAAATGGTACAATTGAAGATCTTGAGAGAGACAGAAAATTAGCTTTTGAGAATACAGTTAAATCTCACAATTATAACAAAAAAGCATTTGATATTAATAGAAAAGAATGTGAACTGAAAGTTGGAGACCAAGTTTATGTAGAAAATGGAAATCGATTAAATAGGAAAAAAATGGATGAATTGAGAATTGGACCCTTCAAAATTCTAAAAAAGATTTCAAATTCAATATATTTAGTTGATATCGGACACAAAAAAATGGAATCGAACCTCTATCACATTACAAAATTATCTCCAGTATCAGTTCCTACATGAACAATTACACGTAATTGTTTCCCTAAGGGGGGGAGATGTAAAGAAAAACCTTCATAGTCTAAAACTCTTTAGTTTTATAAAAAGGATTTTTCTTAAATGTCATTCAGTGAAGTTTGACATTAAGTAAAAAGAAAGTTCAGTTTGTTAATATAATAATTTTATTAAATTAAGGGCTTTAAATGTTGTTTTCTCATTATACACATAACAGAAAACGCAATTAAGTCTTTTATTGTTTATTTATTCTGGAGTACCCAATATCATTATATCTATAAAAATACATCTCAACTTCAAATACAAGATAGACATCCAAAATCTTTGATTGGTTTTAATGGGATTACAAAATTGTTTTTTCTAGATAAAATAATATAATCTTAAGTTTCACAAACTATGCTATCTATTGAATAATGACATGACAGAATTAAACATCAAACGATAATTGATAACACTCGCCTTTTGTCCTTCAAAATGTTTTCGATGTGCATGTCTGTTCTATTGCTTATAATATGTATAATATAGGTATGTTTTCTGGTGTTTTTCTGTGATGTTTGACTGTTATTATTTTATTGTAAGTGTCCTAAGAATTTGAGTTTTTTTGAGTGTTACATAAAGTATTCACAAGTGTTCCACAGACGACAATATTATTATATTTAATAACGTCACCAATGACTCGGCTAAGGAAAATCACGAGTGTCGCACTCGGCATGTATGGCAATAGTATTCTGTTCGGTTTTCGTGTGTCGTACACTTAGTTGACTTGAAATGAAACATTAAAGTCTAGAAATATGTATTATTATGTGTATATTTCTCAAAGAAAATAGAAGGTAGTTAGCTTTATATTCAAATTTCGACGAATAACAAACACTTAAGTCGTCTGTGACCACGAGAAGTTTTAAACTATTGTACTTGCTTCGGCAGTACATATACTAAAATTGGAACGATACAGAGAAGATTAGCATGGCTCCTGCGCAAGGATGACACGCAAAATCGTGAAGCGTTCCACATTTTTTTAAACGGTAGGCAGCGGCTTGGCTCTGCCCCTGGCATTGCTGAAGTCCATGGGTGACGTTAACCACTCACGGTCAGGTGGGCCGTATGCTCGTCTGCCTACAAGGGCAATTAACAAAAAAAATTCGAAACACTGAAAATAATATACGAATGAAACAAATGAGAGATTAAATCATAAAACAGTTTTAATTGTATCACAATATTGAATGGAATTCAGTCTAGAATTGAAAATCGAGAATGCGAAATATAATAAAGTATTATCAAAAGAATCACATGAAAGATTATTTTCAAATTCATTTTGTAAGCATCGTAGAATCGTTATTGCAACGAAACCTCATTTACAGCACTTCTGAATATCATTTTTTGGAACTGAAAAGCTTTGTGGCATGAACAGCTTTTGTGTTTCGCGAAAATAGAAGCATTAATAGCTTTCGAACATTCAGCTTATACCGTCAATTGTGTTGATTAAACGAAAGGTGCTGATTAATGAGGTTTCGTTCCTGAATGTTCTGTGTCTCGTTGTGTATTATGTCCGTGTTGTGTTGCACAGCGAGCCTGCCCCCTCAGCAATGTCAGCACTCCATCAGTTCGGGGCAGAAATGTTGCGTCTCTCTCGAGGCTTGGAAGCTTCCGCGGCGGCTAAACCGCAGTTTCGAGGGTATTTAACCAATTGGCAATATTTGTTGGCTTTATCGTACCTACTTCAATGCTTTTGTTATTTGATTTCATTTTTTTTTGTGTGCCTTTCTGTAACTTTTCAGTTTTGTCCTTTTTAAAAAGATTATAAGAAGAATAACTGTAGAGGTAATGAATAACCTGTGTGATCTATCTCATTTTAATTAGTTCACTTTTCTAGGACAAACATCTCCGAAAGAGGCGGAATGCTGACGCCTGGTTCATTAAGTGTTTCTTCGAGTTCTCCATCTTCGATGCTGCAAGATCGACGAAGACCATCATCTTCGGGTGACCCGACACCCGTTCATCGACCTAGAAGTGCCTCGGACGACGAGAGCAACGATGGTCTATTAGCACCATCCAATCTTACTGCTAAATCCAGAAGTTCCGAGGATGGTCTTCTTTTACCACCTCCCTGCACCTGTCCCTATTTTGGCTCAGATTCAACACCTCCTCGACGTACCACTGAAGTAATAATCGTACCTGGTGGCGATATAAACGGTTGCAATGGATTTTCAAAAAACAGTAATATGAGAGATGAACCATCCACCCCAATATTCCGACGGTCAAGTAGAGGCGCATCATCAATGGTAACTTGGGACGAAGCGAGAAGATTTCGAAGGGGCTCTAGCTTTGGTGGCGCAAGAACAACTTTGTCTACTCCAGTGCGCAGTATTCGAACTCAGAGATCCATGCGATCTCAGCCTAACACGACTCATCAGCGGCAAACACCACGAACGCATCATTCTAGAAATTCCAGTGTAATCTCTAGAAATTCTTCTCGTCACGGGAGAATATTGCGTTTAGAGCAAAAAGCCACAAAAGTATTAGGCGTTGTTTTTTTTACGTTCGTCGTTCTCTGGGCTCCGTTTTTCATCCTTAACATGGTACCGGCTGTATGTCCCGACTGCGAAGGGAAAATCGCTCATTGGGTATTCGATTTTGCACTATGGCTAGGCTATGCGAGCTCAATGGTGAATCCAATATTTTATACGATCTTCAATAAAGTGTTCAGGCAGGCCTTCAAAAAGGTATTAAGGTGTCAATATTGTAAATATAGGAGATAGCAAGCGCCTTGGGAGCGCGTCCGTCCGACCTCTGATCCGGGTATTGGCGCTCTCTCAGTCAATAAAAATATAAGGCCACGGTTCGCTTGAGCTGGAAGATGAGCTATACGACTCTTAGTTCTCTTATTGCGTGTAAATATGCCACAAACTGGTCTACCGTATTAATTTCAATCACTTATGTCAACCACTTTCCCTAATGTGTCGCACAAATAATAATATTTACCCACCTCCTGAACTCGTTACTATGTATATAGATTATGTAGAACTAAAGGGGTATGTGTACTATATCTAGTAATTTGAACGTAATTACGGAAAGATATAATCTAGAATAGCTTGTAAACAATGTTGTTAGCGCTATCGATTTAATTAAGGGGAAAAACGAAAGCTTCGTGCTTAGTGATTTTTATCAGAACTAATTTTAAGACTGATTTCTTTGTTAAATACTTTTAGAAAACTGTGGTTGTTTTGTATTTCTGGTCGAACAAATACTTTTAATGTATGAATGAATCCCACATCATTTAATTTTTAATTGACTAGTGCTGTAATTGTAGGTTAGCGTTATTGCAAATTATCACAACTCAAATGACCATGGTAAATACTGAGCTCAAAGCAGTAAATGAAATAAATTGATTAATGATGTTTGAGAAGTGAAATCATATAAGTTATCGAATTGGAACAATTTCGAACAAAATATTATTAAAAATTAAAATTAACTTTCCATAATTTTTTTTACATTTCTATCGCACACAATGCAAATCTACTAGAAAGTCAACTGGGTCGACTATTGCCTTCTTCTTTTTGCGTTACATTGAAGATTCACGTAAGTTAAACTTTTTTTTATATGTTTAAGAGATTACTGAAGGCCCAGAGGCCTTTCCATTTATGATAATACTCATAATTTGGCTTACTAAAATAATTTCGTTTTCTGCTTACTTCACTTCAGTATTTCAATTTCATTGCGTGATTCGGTAATGAACAATGCGTTATACACTTCATTTATGTATTCGATTACTCTTAAAACTACACATAGATCACATTTGTATTTATGTGTTTAATTTATATTTCAATAAACATACCATTATTTACTCTACACTTTAGTTGACTGGTAGACGATGCCTTAGACATTAAATCCGCCAATGATAATAAATACATTAAGTGTAATAAAAAAATAAAAAAATTAACGTCATTTCAAACCTAGAGTGTATTTTAATTAACCCTTATTAATTTCATATTAAATCCTTATATCGATTAATATATTTACAGGCTAACAAAAAAGCTGAAAACACTACAGTAAAGTTCTAGCGGCAGCCTTTTTATTTCCTCACAATTCAAACTTGCAAGCCGTCCATAAGAAACTAACAAAACTTTTAATTGAAGTCAAGGAATCAGTTTAAAATGCCCCATTTCTGTTGGATAATCAGACATTGGTCAAGTTCATTATAAATATTATACACACAACCGCTGAATCGATAATCGTAGCTATCAGAACCATATAGGAGCTATAATAATTCAATTATAATAATTGTCTTTGTACATACACAGGACCGTCTGAAGGCTCAAAAAAATTATTAAAATAGTATGCTTGAAATACCTTTGAAGGCTTTAAGACTTTCTCAAGCAATTCACTCTTTCGCAATAAATAATCGTAGGACTCTCAAGCTAATGAATTCATGCTTTAGTAAGCAGCATTAATTCATTTTCTTACAAAGGAATAAATATTTTAAGCATTAAATCCTCTGAAATTCACATGAATATAAACACAGATGATTAATGTTGGAAAATCTGTTGTTTCGTTTTTTTATTTTTTTTATTACCCTTGTAGGCAGACAAGCATACGGCCCACCTGACCACCTGATGGTGAGTGGTTACCGTCGCCCATGGACTTCAGCAATGCCAGGGGCAGAGCCAAGCCGTTGCCTACCATCTATCGTTTCAAATAAATTAATTTAATCTCACTTGAAATAACTGGTGATAGGATGTGACATATGCCGCTGAATAGACTTCTTGATCTGATAGTAGACGCATAAAACAGTTGCTCTTGAGCTATCAGGTCTCCTTTGGATGTGCTCAGGCAGTTGTTGGCAAACCTTCTCCATCTGGCTCAGCCTTTAAGCTCGCTCATTGGCCCTTACGAAGCTGGAAGAGCTTTACTATAGATATACTTTCATCCCCAAAAAAATACCCCATTTTGGTTCTTTTGCATAAACAACTTGATTACCAAGTCGGAATCATTGTTCTCTTTAAATAGTTAGAACACTTATATTAAGAAAATTAGATATGGTAATAGTTTGAATTTAGGATAAAAAAATACAGGCTTCTATTAATCTCATAGCTACGTACGGGTATTTGTAATGTATTTAAAATGGAGTCCTTCAGGACGAAACAACGGATTGAAGGTAATCAAATTAAATCAATGTAATTTCTGTATGCTAATTTAACCAAAGTGATTATTATTTTTTAATCAATACCTAATATTCTCTGACGTAGTCATAGCAGAGTTAGGTCAAAAATTACTGACACTAGAAGATGAGTTGGTAATGCTAAAATATTAGTATATACTAGTAATATTCCATAATAGTATGCATACCCACGTCATGGCTAATTAATAAAAAAATCGAAACTGAGCATTATTTAGTTTTTTTTTTTTAAGTTTTATCAAAGTAAAGTACTTAACGGTAGGCAGCGGCTTGGCTCTGCCCCTGGCGTTACTGAAGTCCATGGGCGACGGTAACCACTCAACATCAGGTGGGCCGTATGCTCGTCTGCCTACATGTGCAATAAAAAAAAGTAATCATGATCGATAGCATATTAATAATATAAATTTTAAGAATATTAATGGCCAGATCTAGTTGTGCGTGCCAGGGATTCTACACTCAAATAAACTTTTGCGAGTTCACAATGGTATTGTTATGTCACCCCAAAACGAAACGAGTCGCGATGGATTATGAAATATAATATTGTAGACTTGATTAGTACGTAGTTAAGTTAAAGATAAGACGCCCGTAAGTTGAATATTAGACTTTCGAAGCTCTTTTGCTTTGAAGTTACTACAATAGGTTGCTGGAATTCACGAAACTTTGAAGCAAAATTATGAAATGAATAATACGATCCTGTGTCTAAATCATTGAGTATATTTTAATGATCAATTGTGAAATGAATAATACGATCCAGTGTCTAAATCATTGAGTGTATTTTAATGATCGTTTCTTAGTGGCCTGAAACCAGAACGCCCTGAACGCGGTTTGATTTGCAATACAGTCATCAAACGAAAAATTTTGTCTGTTACGCAACGTTTCAATAATACATATACATAAGCTCTGTTACTAATGAAAATGCATTTTTTAAATGAAGTACATAATGTAATATTATTTATTTCATATATTTTATACACACAGCTGTTAGAAGAAACACGACAATGAGGATACAGAGTACAAGGGCACTACTTATTAAAATTAATTAAATATTATTAAAATTTATACCTACATGTTTATTAAAGTCTCAGCAAAAATAAAAAAAATATACTATTCGAAATGGCCACTTTGGCCTTTAATCTGCTTGACCACGAATCTATTGATTTATGTACTGTTTCTAAGGGAAATTTCGCCACTGCTTGCTCCAAAGATTTTTTAAGAGACTCAATGTCGCCGTGTCGCTTAAAGCAGACCTGTCTAGACCTAAAACTGTCCATAATTTGAAATCTAAAGGGTTGAGGTCTGGGCTAGACATGGGCCAGTCTTTAGCGCTTATAAAGTCCGCCTTGTGACCAGATGCAGAGTCCTGCTGAAAAGTCTACGGTATATTTTTAAAAAGTGTATTGCTGAGAGGTTTCACAACATGATCCAAGACTGTATCTTGATACACTTTGGCTGAAGTTTTCACTGCTTTTTCACAAAAATGTAGTTCTGTGACTCCTTGATAAAACACATCCCACCGAGCCATCACTGACGCAAGATGATGACCACTTTGTACCTTTCCGACCACTTGAGCAACTTCTTTAGAGCTGTGAGTGTACACTTCATCATTTTGCTCATTGTAGTGTTCTTCAATCGTGAACATTTTTTCATCGGTAAAGAGGATATTTCTGTGCCTTTCACCTGCGTATCGCGACAGAAGGCGTTTTGATCGATCCACTCTCTTTAATTATAAAGATTGATTTAGGGCATGTCCTGTATATCGACGATAAGCACCGAGTTTCAGGTCTTGTTTTATAATACGCGACAGAGTCGTAGCGGGAATCTTCATTTCTCGCGATAAGATTTTTTGCTTCCAAATGGGGTTTCAACGAATTTTGGCTTTAACAGCATTAACAGCCTTTGCAGTTCTAACAGCGCGCGACCGCCCCGATCTTTTCTGGTCTTCGACAGACGAAGTGTTATTGTATCTGTTGATAGTACGGTATACGAACATACGGCTGATACAAAGCTTTTGAAGTGTCTGGAATATGGCCGATAGCTCCATACACACCTTGTGCTAGGCGATCACTTTAAATGTGAAATGGCGCAAAATCGAAAGAAGTTTTTTAAAATAATATTAAACGTGTTCCAAATTCAAAATAATTAAAAAGTTAAAAAAAAAGAAAAGTTTCTATCTAACAGTATTTATGGCCAGACTAGTTATATTCGTTATAAAGGTTTCGTCAAGTAATCTTCATACTTTTTTATGTTTTAAATAAAACACTATGTAAATTACTATAATATAATGTATAATATATGCCCTGTATCTTTTTCTGTAAAGTGTAAATATAAAAATTAATGTAAGTTAAATGTAAAGTTGCAAAAGTAGCTACTTATCGTGCACCATCCGAGTCCTGTTTTAATGTGAACTTTGTGAACGTAAATTTAATAAATCATTGTATCGATAGTAAACCTGTGAATTATGTAAATCTTATTAATTATATATTAAATTAATAACGTGCTGATTTTGTTGTATCTATATTAAGATTTTAAAGGCGAGAGTTTGTTTGTTTGAATATTTCTTACGCATGACATACAATGTCTCAGACGGACGGACGAGCTCACAGCTCACCTGGTGTTAAGTGGTTATAGGAGCCCATAGACATCCACAACGTAAATGCCGCCACTCACCTTGAGATATGAGTTCTAAGGTTTCAGTATAGTTACAACGGCTGCCCCACCCTTCAAACCGAAACGCATTGATGCTTCACAGTAGAAATAGGCGAGGGGTGGTGGTACCTACCCGACAAGAAGTCCTATCACCAGTCCACCACCACTTGTAATCAATAATTTTTTTTTTTTTTTTTAATTGCTCTGTTGGTTAGACGAGCTCACAGCCCACCTAGTGTTAAGTGGTTACTGGAGCCCATGAGCATATACAACGTAAATGCGCCACCCACCTTGAGATATAAGTTCTAAGATCTCAGTATAGTTACAACGGCTGCTCCACCCTTCAAACCGAAACGCATTACTGCTTCACGGCAGAAATAGGCAGGGCGGTGGTACCTACCCGCGCGGACTTTCAAGAGGTCCTACCACCAGTAAAAAGTTGAAGTCGTTGTGTTCTAAAGGATAAGACGTCCGGTGTTATCATATTGAGGCGGGCACCAATTTCTCTAATGAAATAGCCACTTGACACATTTCCACGAATTACCTCCACGGCGAATGAAAAACACCGCATAGTAAAAATCAAACCCGCAATGTAATTTGCGTAATTAGTATACAGTCGAGATAATTGACCTCAAGTTTCAAGGTGAGTAGCAGCATTGACGTTGTGGGGTTAGATCTATGGGTTCTAGTAACCACATTGTACCAGGTGAACCGTGAACTGATTCACTAGTCTACGCAATGAAAAGCAAAATGATCTTGTACAAGACTATCGTAATTAGTCTAGTCAACAAGTTCAAAAACGTGTTAAATAGACATAAAGCTCCTAAAAATATGTACGATAGCTCATTGGATGCGGAATGATGTCTACAAAAATGTTTTTTAAGGGCTTATTAGCACATAAAAAATTGCGATTGTAATAAACAAAATAAGATTTAAAAAAAAAAGGAATTTGGTTTTTCCTTAATAATTTCTAAAATAATGATATTTAAGGAATTTTGAATAAAGATCCTGAAAGAGGAGGAAATTTCCAATAAAAAAGTCCCAACTCCCGGAATTCTATCTCTATTATTTATAAAAAAAAAATAACGCTGAAAATAGCGCTCCGCGAGGTCGTTACGGCATAGGCGCGCCGTCTAAAAAGCCGGTATATCACCTAAAATTTTTTTTTTATAGTGTTAAATAACAATTTAAAAATTTGAATAAATTATGGTGTAATCTAAACACTTGAACGAAAAAAACCTAGGTGAAAAAAATATTTTACGTCGATTTTTCAAAAATTTACACCATTGTTAATTAACTAACTTTTTTCCAATCTCTGTTTTTATAAATTACGGTATAAAAGTTTCAATAATTAATCTATAAATTTTTCCCTTCGTGGAGCTCTTATCATTTAAGTACTTAATAAAGTAAGGCAAAAAAAAATTTTTAATCTTTATTATTTTGATAATTATAATTTTTTTTAATTAACAAAAAAATAAATTTCTAAAAAATGTTATGAAAAATAGTTTTTTTCCGTAATATCTTAATATTGCTGTTTTTGCACCTACCATAGGTATTAATTAACATTAAAAAAAAAAAAATACGCTATTTGTTAAGAAATTGTTTATAAACAAATACACTATTTACTATACTAAAAGTATCTTAATCAAGAAGGCGGCTGCTAAATTAAAATATAAGAAAAAACCTACCCTCGAAAATGGCACAAATTATCACCGCATCCGTAATCACTGCAACAGGGTGTGTAGGGATGCACAACGCCAACATATCCATAGTGCTGTCGAAAATGGAGATCCAGCTAAAGTCTGGAAATTTCTTAGATCACTGGGGATTGGAAAATCACAACATAACACTCATTTATCTCATTCGAGTATTGATTTATTAAATCAACATTTCTGTGCGTCGTCCGATTTTGATGGGACAACTAAATCAAAAACATTAAATCATATTTCATCTCTTCCAGTCCCAAATTGCTCTCCATTTGTTTTTAATCACCTAACGGCTTGTGATGTTAAGCGGAGCATATTATCTATAACTTCCAATGCAGTTGGAAGTGACTGTGTCGCCCGTAATATGATCCTTCCTATCCTGGACCAAATCCTTCCCGTTATCTGTCATATCCTCAATCACTCATTATCTAGCGGCATCTTTCCAAAGGCTTGGAAAGAAGCACAAATTACACCACTGCCAAAAAAGTCGAATCCTATATCCTTTTCAGAATACCGTCCAATTTCCATTTTACCGTTCCTTTCAAAGGTTTTAGAACGCTTGATTCACAACCAGCTCAATGAGTTTCTTACAAGGAATCAGCTTTTAAACCCTTACCAATCCGGCTTTCGTCCTGGTCATAGCACAGTCACAGCCCTGGTGAATATTACGGATGCCATCAGACTTGGCATGGAGAGTGGGAAACTGACGGTGTTGGCATTGCTGGATTTCAGTAATGCATTTGGCACCGTTGATTTCGACATACTTCTAGCCATCCTTAGCTCCATTAACATATCTCCGACCGTGGTTGATTGGTTTCGAAGTTACCTGTCTGGTCGCCGACAGCGTATTCACTGTGAGAATGCCTATTCTTCATGGTGTGAAACGCACGTAGGTGTACCGCAGGGTGGCGTTTTATCCCCTTTACTTTTTTCAATTTTTATAAATTCTATTTCTATACAACTTACTTCTTCCTACCACCTGTATGCAGATGATCTACAGATCTATACACAAACTTCTTTGTCAGAACTGACCAACGCGATGAAGACGCTGAATAATGACTTATCAATATTATCCCGTTGGAGTAATTCGCATGGATTGAGGGTGAACCCGTCGAAGACACAGGTCATTGTTGTCGGCAGATCAAGATTGTGCTCGAAAGTGAAATGGTCGCAGCTTCCGGCTATTTTATTTGATGGCGTACCAATTCCTATCAGCGATACTGTGAAAAATTTAGGAATCTTAATTGATAAAAACCTTTCATGGAACGCTCAGATAAAAGAGGTTAGCCGGAAGGTGTTTGCAACAGCTGGATCTTTGAGACGGTTACGAAATTTTCTTCCAACTGCCACTAAAACTGCGCTTGCACAATCTCTCCTTCTTCCAATTCTTGACTACGCCGATGCCAGCTATACTGATTTAACTGAAACACAACTTGATAAACTTGAGCGGCTACAAAATTTCTGCATAAGATTCATATTTGGTTTACGGAAATATGATCATGTATCTGAATTTCGCACTAAACTCAAGTGGTTACCAATTCGCCTTCGCCGCAATACTCATGTCCTTTCATTACTATACTGTACTCTCTTTAACCCCCATGCCCCCATATATCTCAAAGAACGTTTCGAGTTCCTACGTGATACGCATAATTTTTCCCTGAGATCATCGGATAGCCTGAGACTGAAAATGCCGGCGCATTCATCATCATTCTTTGATCATTCATTCACCGTCCAGGCGGTTCGATTGTGGAATGCTCTGCCGGATGCAGTGAGAAGTGCTCAAACTTTAAACTGTTTTAAAAGAATGGTGAAGGAACACTACTTATCTTCTTAGTGCTGTTTGTTTGCATCATCATTTATTATTTCCATACTGTTGATGTATTATGTGTATGTAAGTATATTAGTATGTATTGTATGTAAGTATGTATATTGGTATATAATAATAAGTATATATTTCATATTATATGTAAACGGTATATATTTTGTTTATTGTATGTATATATTTTCTATAACGTATTATCTATAGTACACCGCAACATACCTGCTATATTTTTTTATTTTTTTTTTATATTTTCCAGAATTTCTATAAATTATACGGTTGTGTGGAAGAGATCGCTTTTAGCGATAAGACCGCCTATTGTACAAATTTATCTGTTTTTTGATTGTTTTTTTGAATGTAAATTGTGTTTTGGTGTGCAATAAAGTGTATTCTCTCTCTCTCTCTCTCCCTATTTTGGGACTTTTTAAAAAAAAATTTTTACCGTCTTATTGTATAGGTGAAATAAAGATTAAAAAAAAAAAAAAAAACCTTAAATAAATGTTTTAATTGTTTAAAATCGTTTTTTTCATATTTCAATTGTTTAAATAATTAGTTAAGAAATTATTTTTTTCTTAAAAATCATCATTGACTCTTTTCAGCGGATTAACAAAGAAATACATTTTTTTATAAATAATTTCATTGTTTATTAACTTAACAATTTGTTATAAAAAATTTATATTAATCGTTATATTTTTTTTCGAAAACTACAAAAAATTACAAAAATAACCATACATAACAAAATATAGAAAAAAAAAATTTGAATTTTTTACAGCATTTTTAGATATTATATGATAATGAAATTACAGCCGTTACATAATTTGTCAAGTTATAAATTGTTATAACTTTTAAACTTAAACACCATAATTTATTCAAATTTTTAAATTGTTATTTAACACTATAAAAAAAAAATTTTAGGTGATATACCGGCTTTTTAGACGGCGCGCCTATGCCGTAACGACCTCGCGGAGCGCTATTTTCAACGTTATTTTTTTTTATAAATAATAGAGATAGAATTCCGGGAGTTGGGACTTTTTTATTGGAAATTTCCTCCTCTTTCAGGATCTTTATTCAAAATTCCTTAAATATCATTATTTTAGAAATTATTAAGGAAAAACCAAATTCCTTTTTTTTTAAATCTTATTTTGTTTATTACAATCGCAATTTTTTATGTGCTAATAAGCCCTTAAAAAACATTTTTGTAGACATCATTCCGCATCCAATGAGCTATCGTACATATTTTTAGGAGCTTTATGTCTATTTAACACGTTTTTGAACTTGTTGACTAGACTAAATGCGGAATTTCAATTTAGATTCTGTACAAACAAACATTTCGTACATTTTTCCTACAAAATTAACATTTCATTAATTCTTAGAACGTAGTTTCAAATCAACTACAAAATTGAACGTAACTATTCACTTCAGTGTATATAAGCAATCGGCCTCTTAAATTTGAACTTTTTTTTGTTGGGAATTGTAACTATTGAAAATACTTAGATTTCTTTTATTTTGTATGTATTTTGAATGTAATCAAAAACTTACTGATGCAATGTACATAAATATGAGTGTATCAATGTAATCTTAAAACAAAAATAATCTTATAATACTGTATAAACCTAAAATCCTATTATTGTTTCTGTTTGTTGTTAGATGTAAATATTATTATGGTTTCGGATAATAAAGCGATTTAATCGTCAATTTTGTTTTGTTTTTTTTTTTCGCCTTTTCACCTAAAAATACGTGTAAATGATGTCATTATACAATTCATTGTACAATTTCCTTACCTGTGACTAAGTTACATTTTTTTTAAATTAAAATAACTCGATAGGTATAAATTCACCTGCTAAATTCTCAATGATCGTGTTAGCGTGGATTTCAACTAAAGATAAAATGCAAAATGCAGAAAGCAGAAGCAGAAGTCGTCGTGGCCTAACGGATAAGACGTCCGGTGCATTCGTGTTGAGCGATGCACCGGTGTTCGAATCCCGCAGGCGGGTACCAATTTTTCAAATGAAATACGTACTCAACAAATGTTCACGATTGACTTCCACGGTGAAGGAATAACATCGTGTAATAAAAATGAAACCCGCAAAATTATAATTTGCGTAATTACTGGTGGTAGGACCTCTTGTGAGTCCGCGCGGGTGGGTACCACCACCCTGCCTATTTCTGCCGTGAAGCAGTAATGCGTTTCGGTTTGAAGGGTGGGGCAGCCGTCGTTACTATACTTGAGACCTTAGAACTTGTATCTCAAGGTGGGTGGCGCATTTACGTTGTGGATGTCTATGGGCTCCAGTAACCACTTAACATCAGGTGGGCTGTGAGCTCGTCCACCCATCTAAGCAATAAAAAAAAAAAAAAAAAAAATAGCGCTTTAACTAAAGAGATAAATAGGTAAAACCAAAAATCAATCGTAGTCACAAAAGAATCTCTATAATTTTTTAAAGAACTTTCAATTATTTACTGTTAATTTAATAGTTGTTAAAAAATTACATACATACATATATGCAGAGTGCATCTTTATCGTTCTTAGGATGAATAACAGCAATAAGCAATAAGCAATAAATAAAATGTAGTACATAGCGTATTATTATAGAGGTAGCGTGGGTAGGCGTCCTACGAGGTTGACCTACTGTTCGCAGGATGCACACAGCGCAGTACTGATCGGTGTGACCAGACTTGGGAGAGTTCCTTGATTCGTAATCCACAGACGTCCACAGTTTGAGAGTAGTGGACGTCTGCGGGCTGAAGGATACGACCGAACAGAAAAAATATAGCCTTCAGTCTTTATACATAATCTTTAGAATTAAATTATACTTCAATGAATTACAGTTGGTCACAACAGCGCGTGCAACTTTGTTACATGCTGAATGTATATTCCGTTCAAAAAAGAATACTTACCGAATTAAGAACCTCCTCTTGAACTAATTTTTGGCAAAAAAAAAACACTGCTCAATCGATGAAAAAGCCTTTCATCTCCGTGACGTCAGTACCCGCCACCTGTGAAGTCTTAAGTATGATTAGGAGTTTGAACTGACTTCATAAAATATGAATGTTTTTATTGGTATAAACAAGTTGATTATATAGCTTAGTCGATGCTTAGGGGTTACTGGGGTTATCAGAAATAAATTTGATGAAGCAATAAGTTTGAAATGTTAATTATCGGATGCATTACAAAAGTAGTCGCAGAAAGCAGAAGCAGAAGTCGTCGTGGCCTAACGGATAAGACGTCCGATGCATTCGTGTCGAACGA
Organism: Bombyx mandarina; assembly: GCF_030267445.1. Classification (NCBI taxonomy): domain Eukaryota; kingdom Metazoa; phylum Arthropoda; class Insecta; order Lepidoptera; family Bombycidae; genus Bombyx; species Bombyx mandarina. The sequence continues at coordinate 14,407,819 of NC_143221.1, forward strand.
TGCACCATTTTTCGAATCCCGCAGGCGGATACCAATTTTTCTAATGAAATACGTACTTAACAAATATTCACGATTGACTTCCACAGTGAAGGAATAACATTGTATAATAAAATCAAACCCGCTGATCGACAGCAATCACGTTGTATTATGGAAACCACAAATGGCACCGGCATTACTGTGGATACGTACTGTGAGAAACTAGACACAATGATGAAGAATCTCGATAATTTCCAACCAGCCATGGTTAACCGCTTGTCGCAGCTGCTTCTGCACGACAAAACTCGACCTTATACGGCAAAACAGACGATACCTAAGCTACAAGTGCTAAGGCTTGAAGATTTACGTCATACATCGTAATCAAGACCTTGGTTGACGAGCGTCTTTGTTTTTTTCCAAAGTTTGGACAGCTTCTTGCCAGGGCAACAATACAATACTTGAGGGCCAGTACAAAATGCTTTTGAAGAACTTTTGGGTCCCGTACACCAATCTTCTTCAAGAAGGTCATTGAACAAGACTGCACTGGTAAAGATGCATCGATACTATGGATATATTATATTTTAATTCATAGAAAAAAAAAACCTACTGTTTCTATCTACTATAGGGCAGTTTAGTAGTTAAAAATCTAATATGGCCATAACTTAGATCATTTATATTTAGCTTCATCTCACAGGAGTACCTATTGAACAGCTTTAAATGATATAATAATGATACTGAAACAAAAACGTAATAGCATCGAGCTTGATAATGAAATGGTTAATAATTTTGATAAAATAATTCCATAAAGACAATACGAATTATAATAAAAAGATTTTTTTATGAAACAATACAAATTAATATATGTCTTTGCAAAAATAATAAAACAATTGGTATTTGCAAAAGCGATAATTAGATGCTGTATTTACTTTTTTTTTAAACTTACTTATTCTCTATTTTATCAGGTGCTAAATTGAACTTGGCCTGTATTATTGGATCGTATATAAGAACTCTGAATCGGTTAGCCAACATTAGTTGTTGCAGCAGATTGTTCGTGATCATGTTGGCTCTAAGCTTGGCCGTGGCTGTCGCAGCCAACTTGTTCGCTTCCACTCTATGCACCAAGAACTACACTGAAGCTCAGCTTAGATTTTATGATGCTAACACTGGCCTGTGTGGAATAGGCATTGACGTAAGTGTAGCTTTGTTTTTTTAAATTACTGTATTGGTTGTTGAATGTGATTTCTGTACCACGATCAGATACCGAATTGGTGATGTTGTTCTTGTCTCGTTGAATGCTAGTACATAGCATAGCGCTGCCTGCTATGTAGATTTTTTTGGAAAGAATTTCCTTATGGGACGATGCGGAGCGGACGGTGCCGGGAAAAAACGTCCGTAACGTAAGATTTTTATTAGTAATGCAATAATACCCGTTCGTTTCTACCAGGTGTCTCACGACACCACACATCTTTTTTATTACTTAGATGGGTGGACGAGCTCATGGCTCAACTGGTTTTAGATGGTTGCTGGAGCCCATAGACATCTACAACATAAATGGTGCCACCCTCCTTGAGACATGATTTCTAAGGTTTAACAGTACAACGGCTGCCCTGCCCTTCAAATCGAAATGTAATGCGTAATGCTTAACAACAGAAATAGGCAGGGTGGTGGTCCTTACACGTGCTGACCCACAAGACATCCTACCACCAGTAACTTGTAGTATAATTAACAATCAAGGAGAATGGGTTCTGTATCAGTAGCGGAAGAATGATTTATTCGCATAACATTTTGAAGTGAAAACTTCTTTAGAATCGTTGTGATTTCAAACCGGATGCAACGGAAAAAACGACAGGTAAGAGACACAAATACAAAAATGTGTAGGATGAAGCCAGCAAAGAATGAGACAGAAATATACATACTATTTAATACAGCGCCATCTGTGAGATTTTTTAATACTAACGTGTGTATGAAAGCTCTTGTAGTGAATTTTAATTTAGGATTATACGTGAAATTAAAATATCAATTCACAGAGGGCGCTACCTTACAATTATTTACTAATGACAAAATTTTACATTTACTTAAGACGTTTAGGATAATTGTATTTTAATTTTGGAAGGTTTCATTTCTACCACGTGTGAATTGCACACATTTTGTTTTTTTTTATTATTATTATCTTAATAGCGATCCCAATTTATGCAAACTAATAATAAGTTCTTGTATCGGTAATTGTAAACAGTTTCATCAATTGAATTTTTTTGTAGCAATGGTTTCAATATGAACCCGAAAGGAATCAGTTCTCCACAGCGATTCCACTATTGTTCATGTTGAGTGAACTCTCCTTAAACAGCAAAGAGGATACTACAGCGGAACTGTACAAAAACCTTAATTTGCAAGCTGAAGATGAGGTAAGTATTATCTTCAAATTCATGCTAACGACATGCGCTTGTAATGAAATTCACTTTTCACGTACTTCTTTGGGTTTGATATATCTTTTTTATGTTATATTATAGCTTCTTAATATGAATGTATCAAATAGTGTTTTTATTTTGTCTTCGCTTAATCATTACAGGTCGTATACGTTAACCAGGCCGTCAACACAAATTTAAATACAAAGAACGAGATTTACCAATCGACTCTAATATTGAACGCCTACACTGACATCGATTCTCCGTTCTCTGAAACCTTCATACAGAATTTCGCTAATCTTCTCAACGGAACTGTTAAAAATATTGACTATAGTAATGATGCCGTCGCAACTATCAGGGATTCAGTAAGCGTTTTTCACTTTTGCTTTATTTTGTCAAAAATTGAGATAAATGTCAATATATTTCACGTCATGGCTTGTAATATTTTTAGTCTTAACGTATTGAACTTAAGTTAACTCACTTCGGCACAAACGTAAAGGCCATGGTTTTTTGGAAGCTTTGACTTAATATCTTATTAATTTTCTAGTAAATTATGTATTCGATAATTTGCAGCTACAAAGCGACAGTGGAAACGACATAGAAATTGCTCTGAAAGACGGCGACATCGATAAGGAAACCGGTATAATTCTCACAGCTTACACTAACATTTATGTGAGTATTTTCATAATTCATTTCGTTTATTTGGATTAAAAAAACCATAAAGTATTTTATTTAGAACATGTAAAATATATCAAGGAATTTCTGAACAGGCAACACATTTCACTTTTCTTCCCTTCACCTCTCTATAAACAGAAGCCTGTGTCACTATCATTACCGTAAACTATCATCTCCTTCGTAAAAAATATAGAATCTTAGTCTTTTAATCTTATTCACCATAGTATAGTATAACCATTGACATATAGTACATACATATATATTGTGTATCGATGAGTAGTACTTTATTAATCTTAGTTCACGCTGTGTTATAGAAAATAAACATTGAGTATCCACAATTTTCAATGCTAATGACAATGCCACTTCGATAAAGTTCTGTTCCTTTATAGTTCCCATGGGGCCAAGCTAGCGACTCATACCGCCCGTACAAGCAGATCGACATTTCATTCACAGCACTAGACGGAACACAAAGTAATAAATAAGCATGGTACTCGGAGGGTGCGGGAAAATACGCGGAAATCGAAAATCTTGGCATCAAGGTACACACTGATCTGTTTAAATTAAGTTCATGTTCAATTTACATTTCACAAATTGTATGTTTTAACTTTTGATCGTCCTATTGTACTCTCTTTTGGTTTTCATTAGCCAGGTCTTCCAGTTTTCTTTGAGACCTGGTCTTTCCGTCGTCTTGGGGACTGCATTAAATGACAACAAGGATCTTAGCGGCGCATTTAACAAACTCCGCGATCCCGCGACGCTGGCGTATATCTTGACTCAAACCGAGTCTAAATACTTGAAGCTCGCCGTTCCGGTCGAATTTCCGTTGAGAGATTCACGTGATTATGTACCTGAAATTAAAAGGGTTTGTAAAAGTTATTTACTTATATATAATTTCAACAAAAAAGATTTATATACACTATCGCTAAGTTACTTCAATGGTGAAACTGTGGCTATAATATACAAATTGAGATTCAATTACATGTCTATGGAATAAATAAAAAATATCCCTATACACACGTCCGGCGCAGGCGGCGCTCAGGAGCAAGTGAACTTTGGCAAATGCTCACACGCACTAATGACAGATACCTTGATATTGACAGTTGTATTAGAGCTACACAGTCTGAAATACTACGTTATTCAGATCTGTGAATTACTGTCCATGGCTTACCGAATGTGGTTTATGTATGTTTAGGTAAAAAATGATTTTATTGTAAAAAAAAGCTGAAGAACAGAAGGTTATTTTGATAATACATATACTGAGAGCACCCCACGCTTTTTGAAGTGAAACTTCTTTAGAATCGTTGTGATTTCAAACTCGATGAAACGAAATGAAACGAAACGAAAAATAAGTGTGCTGCGATTGGCTTGCCGAAGCGGCTCCGAGCGGCGCCGACAAATCACGAAGCGCTCCATACGGTCTCGCGTACCCGACTAGTTCAGTGTCTCTTTGACGCACGCTGTCGTGGCTCTCGGAGCGCCCTGAGATACTTTTATTTCTATTTAGTTTGTTATCAACAGATGTCGCTGCAAGTAAATTCAACAATTCCTGAATCGTGGTGACGAGATGTTACACAGTTGATAGACTTTCTCGTATTTCTCTTCCTGATTCATACTTACCTGGCGTCGATCATCGACGCTGTATTCGCGGAATTCCTCCGACTTCGCCACCCACAGCTCGCCTCAGAGTTTCTGGTCTTCAAGGCCAATCACACTGCGAGCCCTCTCGAGGACTCCGCCGCGCTCGCTGCTCCTGCGTCGCCTGTACCTGCGTGCAGAGCTTCTGCATTGAGCACCGCAGCCTCTGTCGTGCCTGCCGCTCCCGTGTCGCCTATACTGGCGAGAAAAGCTGCTGCGTCGTCCGCCGTGACCATCGTTTCAGCTGAGCGATCATCCGCGGCCTCCGTCGCGCCCTCTAAAACACCTACACTTGCTCGTAGGTCGCCTGCACCCGCCTCCTCGTGCTCCGACTCTGACTCGGACATGGAGGTCGACCTCGCCCCCGCCTCATCGACGGATGGATTCACCCTGGTACAGAAGGGTAAGAAGCGTGCCGCGGAGTCTCGAGCTCCCGCGGCCGCTAAAATTAGCAAAGCCGTGAACGCGTCGCGCCCCCGCCCTCAGACTCCCGTTGCGCCCCCAGCCCGTGCCACTCCGTCGCCGCGTCCGGTGGCACAAAATAAAACCCAGACCCCTCCCCCGGTTATCCTTCAGGAGAAGGCAGCTTGGGATCGAGTTTGCCTGGCCCTTAAGGCCAAAAATATAAATTTCACGAATGCCCGTAACCTCGCGAACGGCATTCAAATTAAGGTTCAAACACCCGACGACCATAGGGCCCTCTCTTCTTACCTCCGTAAGGAACGTATAAGTTTCCATACTTATACGCTCCAGGAGGAGCGCGAACTCCGCGTTGTAATACGCGGAATCCCTAAAGAGTTAGATGTAGAGCTCGTCAAGGCCGATCTGTTAGAACAGGGCTTTCCAGTGAATTCTGTGCACCGTATGCACACCGGTCGCGGTAGGGAGCCATATAATATGGTTCTAGTCACCCTCCAGCCTACCCCCGAGGGTAAAAAAATCTTCAACACACAGACCGTCTGTAGGCTCTCCGGTATCGCCATCGAAGCCCCCCATAAAAAAGGCACTCCTAGCCAGTGCCATAACTGTCAATTGTACGGGCATTCTTCCCGTAACTGTCACGCGCGCCCCCGATGTGTTAAGTGTTTGGGCGATCACGCCACGGCCCTCTGCGCTCGCGACCAAAAAACCGCGACGGAACCGCCTAGCTGCGTCCTGTGTCGAACACAGGGTCACCCCGCGAATTACCGTGGTTGCCCCCGAGCCCCTAAAATAAATCGCCGCGTCGCCCGCCAAAACCACCTCCGAGCTTCCGGCCCAGACATCAAAGCCACGGCACCCTCTGCGTCGCAGGCTAAGCCAGCGTTCGTTCCGGCGACGGTGCCCAGTGTCTCGGCCTGGGCAAAACCGCTGCCGTACACGAACACGGCTACAACTCCCTCCTCCGCGATTCGTCCCGCCCCCGCGACTCGTCCCTCTCCCGCGAATTGCCCTCCCACCGCGTCCGAAAATCTCGCTTTAGCGATCGACTTCTTTCAGTCGATCAACTTTGAGCGCGTTAACGCTTTGGGCGACGCCATTCGCGCTGCCTCCACTGCACAACACTTTATCGCCGTTGTGCAAGAATACGCCGACGTATACGCGTCATTAAATACGTACGTCCTCCCCTCACTCCGCCGGTAATCAATGGCGTATATAAGTAGAATAAAGCCCCTATCCGTAACGATAGGATTTTTTAACGCTTACGGTCTCGCAAATCAACGTGATCAGGTTTCTGACTTTTTGCGTGACCATCAAATTGATATCTTTTTAGTGCAGGAGACCCTACTTAAGCCCGCGCGCCGTGACCCTAAAATCGCGAACTATAACATGGTCAGGAACGACAGGCTCTCTGCCCGTGGTGGTGGTACCGTCATTTACTATAGAAGAGCCCTGCATTGCGTCCCGCTCGATCCTCCCGCGCTCGCTAATATCGAAGCATCAGTGTGCCGAATCTCACTGACGGGACACGCGCCGATCGTTATCGCGTCCGTTTATCTTCCACCGGATAAGATCGTTCTAAGCAGTGATATCGAGGCGCTGCTCGGTATGGGGAGCTCTGTCATTCTGGCGGGCGACCTAAATTGTAAACACATCAGGTGGAACTCACACACCACAACCCCGAATGGCAGGCGGCTTGACGCGTTAGTCGATGATCTCGCCTTCGATATCGTCGCTCCGCTAACCCCGACTCACTACCCGCTAAATATCGCGCATCGCCCGGATATACTCGACATAGCGTTATTAAAAAACGTAACTCTGCGCTTACACTCGATCGAAGTAGTTTCAGAATTAGATTCAGACCACCGTCCCGTCGTTATGAAGCTCGGTCGCGCTCCCGATTCCGTTCCCGTCACGAGGACTGTGGTGGATTGGCACACGCTGGGCATCAGCCTGGCTGAATCTGATCCACCATCGCTCCCGTTTAACCCGGACTCTATCCCGTCTCCTCAGGATACCGCTGAAGCCATAGACATCTTAACGTCACACATCACCTCGACATTAGATAGGTCATCGAAACAAGTTGTAGCGGAGGACTTCCTTGACCGCTTCAAATTGTCCGACGATATTAGGGAACTCCTTAGAGCTAAGAACGCCTCGATACGCGCCTACGACAGGTATCCTACCGCGGAAAATCGTATTCGAATGCGTGCCCTACAACGCGACGTAAAGTCTCGCATCGCCGAAGTCCGAGATGCCAGATGGTCTGATTTCTTAGAAGGACTCGCGCCCTCCCAAAGGTCTTACTACCGCTTAGCTCGTACTCTCAAATCGGATACGGTAGTAACTATGCCCCCCCTCGTAGGCCCCTCAGGCCGACTCGCGGCGTTCGATGATGACGACAAAGCAGAGCTGCTGGCCGATACATTGCAAACCCAGTGCACGCCCAGCACCCAATCCGTGGACCCTGTTCATGTAGAATTAGTAGACAGTGAGGTAGAACGCAGAGCCTCCTTGCCACCATCGGATGCGTTACCACCCGTCACCCCGATAGAAGTTAAAGACTTGATCAAAGACCTACGTCCTCGCAAGGCTCCCGGTTCCGACGGTATATCTAACCGCGTTATTAAACTTCTACCCATCCAACTCATCGTGATGTTGGCATCTATTTTCAATGCCGCTATGGCGAACTGTATCTTTCCCGCGGTGTGGAAAGAAGCGGACGTTATCGGCATACATAAACCCGGTAAACCAAAAAATCATCCGACGAGCTACCGCCCGATTAGCCTCCTCATGTCTCTAGGCAAACTGTATGAGCGTCTGCTCTACAAACGCCTCAGAGACTTCGTCTCATCCAAGGGCATTCTCATCGATGAACAATTCGGATTCCGTACAAATCACTCATGCGTTCAACAGGTGCACCGCCTCACGGAGCACATTCTTGTGGGGCTTAATCGACCAAAACCGTTATACACGGGAGCTCTCTTCTTCGACGTCGCAAAAGCGTTCGACAAAGTCTGGCACAATGGTTTGATTTTCAAACTATTCAACATGGGCGTGCCGGATAGTCTCGTGCTCATCATACGGGACTTCTTGTCGAACCGCTCTTTTCGATATCGAGTCGAGGGAACCCGCTCCTCCCCACGACCTCTCACAGCTGGAGTCCCGCAAGGCTCTGTCCTCTCACCCCTCCTATTTAGCTTATTCGTCAACGATATTCCCCGGTCGCCGCCGACCCATTTAGCTTTATTCGCCGACGACACGACTGTTTACTATTCTAGTAGAAATAAGTCCCTAATCGCGAAGAAGCTTCAGAGCGCAGCCCTAGCCCTAGGACAGTGGTTCCGAAAATGGCGCATAGACATCAACCCAGCGAAAAGTACTGCGGTGCTATTTCAGAGGGGAAGCTCCACACGGATTTCCTCCCGGATTAGGAGGAGGAATCTCACACCCCCGATTACTCTCTTTAGACAACCCATACCCTGGGCCAGGAAGGTCAAGTACCTGGGCGTTACCCTGGAAGCATCGATGACATTCCGCCCGCATATAAAATCAGTCCGTGACCGTGCCGCGTTTATTCTCGGTAGACTCTACCCCATGATCTGTAAGCGGAGTAAAATGTCCCTTCGGAACAAGGTGACACTTTACAAAACTTGCATAAGGCCCGTCATGACTTACGCGAGTGTGGTGTTCGCTCACGCGGCCCGCACACACATAGACACCCTCCAATCCCTACAATCCCGCTTTTGCAGGTTAGCTGTCGGGGCTCCGTGGTTCGTGAGGAACGTTGACCTACACGACGACCTGGGCCTCGAATCAATTCGGAAATACATGAAGTCAGCGTCGGAACGATACTTCGATAAGGCTATGCGTCATGATAATCGCCTTATCGTTGCCGCCGCTGACTACTCCCCGAATCCTGATCATGCAGGAGCCAGTCACCGTCGACGCCCTAGACACGTCCTTACGGATCCATCAGATCCAATAACCTTTGCATTAGATGCCTTCAGCTCTAATACTAGGGGCAGGCTTAGGGACCCCGGTAACCGTACTCGTCGAACTCGACAAAGAGGTCGACGTGCAACCTAACCCATGCATCAGCCCGCTGAGTTTCTCGCCGGATCTTCTCAGCGGGTCGCGATTCCGATCCGGTAGTAGATTCATTCGCGAAACAATTGCTCTTGAGTTGTTAGGTCTCCTTCGGAGGCGCTCGGGCAGTTGTTAGCAAATCCCACCCCTCTTGGCTGAGCCTTTGCTCGCCCACATGTCCTGGTGAAACTGGAAAGGCCTTCGGGCCACCAGTAAAGTTTCAATCATAAAAAAAAAAAAAACTTACCTGGCGTAGGGATAACGTAACCATGCAGGCAGTTCCCCAGGGTGAGGCTGATCCGTTGCACTGCGGAGTGGTTGACCCTTGTGATTATTTTTATTTTTTATGAGTTACACTTCTACCCTGTGTGAGTTGCACCCAAACACATTTTTTTTTACAATAAAATTAATTGTTTTACACTATTTTTAATTCAACTTTATTTTCTATTTTTTAGTTGGATTTTCTATAAAAGCATTTTGTGTGTTTTTTTTATACTATTATTTATTTAAATTAAAAGCACAAACATTTCAGCTTTATTTCCTAATTTGTACTAACCGTAAATTTGCAGGCCGGACTCTTGACAGAGCTTTTTGAGAAAAACTTCGACGGCTTCGATACGGTCTATGACAATAAATCAGGATATATATCCTACATGTTGAGTCATACACGTATTGACTTCGAACAGCCCACAGAAGAGCGTAAGTGAATTCACAATCATACAGCCTCTCAAATGGTAATACAAAGTCATTAGAGCATAAAGGACGAAATTCGGTATACTCAGTATCAGGCAGAGATGGATACCAATCTATCTAGGTATTTACTTACTGAACGGAATTTCGTGAAGGACTCTTACCATGTTGGGATGTTATATGACATTGTCTGTTTCTGCTGTAGGCCAGTCATTTGTTCCGGTTAGTCCTTATACAATACGGTTGAGACATCGACCTCAGGTTTCAAGGTGGATGACGGGATTCAGATAATATAATGTATGAGCTCTAGTAACTCTTTCAGCATCTGCTATTTCAAATTACCCATTCAATAATTAAATAAAAAAGTCAGAAAAAAAGAATCAGTCTAGCCCGCATATTACATACAGAATATATATCCACATATATATATTCATATGTTTTAGAAACAGCACAAACAGTGCTGCATGATCGGTTAGCAATAACAATAAAAAAATCGAGTTTTAGTTGGAAAGCTTGTTTGTAAGTTTAAAAATTTTATATATTAAATACGATTTATTAATTTTAAAACAGAAGCTGCAAGCGTGGTTGCCGAGCCAGACTTCATCTTCGACAAGCCCTATTTCTTCTTGATTCTCGACCAATTCAATACACCAGCTTTCATTGGCATTATTACGAGTTGAGTATAAAGATCGTCATAAAGATTCATGATGAAATTGTGCGTTTACGTTTCAAAATGTTTTGATTGTTGTTTAATAAAAATAAATTCTGTTCATTACATACTTACGGTACAATTTAATTTACCTTGTGCCCTTTCGTTAACCTTTAATTAAAAATTGGTCAGCACATATAACTAACATACCTATTTTTTAAATCAGCTTCTGTTGTATAAGGATCGCTGATTTTGACAATAATTACGCGCCCTACGATTGGACACCATCAACATCAACATTTTCGAACAAATGCACGGCTACTGTAAGATAGCTTATCAAAACATATTACATTAGCTTTGAATAATAAAGTTAATAAGGATTCATGGCTACGCGAAAGGTGTATATGAATATTACTAAAATATATTAGTTTGAGTTTTAGCCTCGAATGAAATACATTAAAATTTGAATCTTTATACCGAGAAACAGTATAGATTACGATAAAACTAGTTTTTGCTTGTAAGTAATAATAGTCTCTCTATAACCAGTCATTTTATCTATACTAATATTATAAAGAGGAAAGATTTGTTTGTTTGTTTGTATTGAATAGGCTCTGAAACTACTAGCCGATTTGAAAAATTATTTCACTGTTTGGAAGCTACACTATTCCCGAGTAACATAGGCTATAATCTTTTTTGAAAAAAAATTGAAATTCTTACTAAAACTCCAACAATATAACCGAAGATGTAAAAAAATACCCAAAATATTCTTTACATTGCGTTCCCTGCGTAAAACTATTGATGATAGAATAAAATAATGTACTACGACTTTGTAGTTATTATTATTTACAAAAAGTGTCGCGACAGCATAATATGTCTAACTATTACAGTTATGCCGCAATAAGTGTTATTTTATTTAAAAAAATAAAACAACGTCGTTGAAATTTTCGTTAAAGACCCGAGCGGAGCCGGAGTGGGCCACTAGTACTAAACTTAGTCTGGCCATAAATACTGTTACAATTAAAAATAAAAAAAAAATCTATTGCAAATAATATTTATTACTTTTACAGTGTGTTAGTTTAATACATAAATATAAAACAATTTAAAGTATAAAAAGCTTATTCGAAGTGGTCTCCATTGGCTGCAATACAGTCCTTTAAACGTTGAGGCCAGTTATCAATAGAAGCACCCACTCTTTCCATGGAAAAAACATTTCACTGCCAATCGTACGGATTGTTTTAGTTACTCCAAATTATCATGGCGTGTAGAGCAAGCCGTACTCTCTAAAACTGACCATAAATCATAATCCAGCGGATTAAGATCGGGACTAGACGACGGCCAGTCTTCAGCTCTGATGAAGTCCGAAACGTTCGTTTCCAACCAAGACTACGTAGACCGAGCTTTATGACTTGGCGCCGAGTCTTGCTGGAAGGACCATTCTTGATTATTGAACATGGTGCTGTTAAGGGGCTTCACTACCTTCTCAAGAATGGTATCTTGATACAATTGTGCCCATGTTTTGATACCTTTTTCACAAAAGTATGGCTCAGTCACTCCTTCATAGCTAATACCCCACCAAACCATCACTGAAGTCGGATAGTGCCCACGTTGCACTCTATCGACTAATTGGGAAGCTTCCTTAGAGCTTTGAGCATAAATACGGTCATTTTGTTTGTTAAAATGTTGCTCAATTGTAAAAAAATTCTCATCCGTAAACTTTTGTAACTATTTTCTATGACCTCCCTTTGCGTACCGCTTCAGTAGTTGTTTCGATTTTACCACCCTATTCTCTTTTAAATTATCAGTTAAGAAATGACCAGTACGTCTCATAAAGGCTGCAAGTCTTAAGTCATCTTTTAAAATACGCGACATGGTTCTAGGTGCTATCTTCATCTCCCGAGATAAAATCTTTTGCTTTCGGACAGAATATCTTCGAATTCTTTCTCTTACTGCTTTGACCACCTTTTTCGTACGAACACTACGTGGGCGGCCAAATCTTTATCTGTCAAAAACAGAGGAAGTCTCATTGCATCTATTAATAGCCCCGTACACAAACATTTTACTAATACCAAGCGCATGGAGAGTTTTAAAAATTGCATTTGGCTCCATACCTATTTTGTGTAATGCAATCACAGCGATTCGGTGCTCTTTATTACTCCACTCCATTTTAATATCGCAAAATATCGTACAATGTATTGGCGCCAAAATGAGAAAACTCAATGAGCAATCATACAAAAATGACAGATTCCAAATACAAATGTAATATTTTTTTTATTTTTTTTAATTGTAATAGTATTTATGGCCAGACTAAGTATATATAATTACTAAATTAAGTATATATGTAAGGCAGGGGGCGCTCAAATATACTATCTGTCCGGTAGTACTGAGTGCACGGGCACGCGATCCCGCCTTCCCTGAGCTGCTATAGACCACAACCTACTCGTCCGTGGCTACAGTATCCTGTCCTTCCTACTCCTAAATTCCCTCTTCTCCTCATCTCTTTAAAACCCGTCTCTACATGCGGCTCCCTCCCGCTTAACACTCAAAGTCTGACTTGGCGAGGAAGGCAACACAACGCAGGTATGCAACGTTAATTGGCGGACTCGGCGGGTCAGCAAGGCAAGGTTGATGGCCTAGAGCGATGGTGGAGGGCATATAGTCACCGTCGGCCAGACACAACATCCAACCCCTTCTTCAGTCGTAGCGGTTTCCCGTTCCACTGATCCAAGAAGGGATAGGACGAGGGTGTGCGCCTGCGTGAGCGCAAACGTTTGCGCACCTAAATATATCCTGCGTATCTGACCGTTTCCGTTAATGGACTCCGAATAGGCAAAAGTCCTGTGGCGATGGATAGAAGTAGAGAGGTCTAGCCTGATGTAAGAAGATGTTGAGAAGTTGTCGTGGCCTAAGCGATAAGACGTCCGGTGCATTCGTGTTGAGCGATGCACCGGTGTTCGAATCTCAGGCGGGTACCAATTTTTCTAATGAAATACGTACTCAACAAATGTTCACGATTGACTTCCACGGTGAAGGAATAACATCGTGTAATAAAAATCAAACCCGCAAAATTATAATTTGCGCAATTACTGGTGGTAGGACCTCTTGTGAGTCCGCGCGGATAGGTACCACCACCCTGCCTATTTCTGCCGTGAAGCAGTAATGCGTTTCGGTTTGAAGGGTGGGGCAGCCGCTGTAACTATATTGAGACCCTTAGAACTTATATCTCTAGGTGGGTGGCGCATTAACGTTGTAGATATCTATGGGCTCCAGTAACCACTTAACACCAGGTGAGCTGTGAGCTCGTCCACCCATCTAAGCAATAAAAAAAAAGCCCGGCTTTGTCCGATACCTACACACAGGCGGTCTTGGGGGTGTGAGTGCACACCGTGGTCGTTCCTGCGCTGCAAGTTTGGGGCGATAGCGCGGGTTCGGTAGCACCCAAGATGGCAAAGCAGCCCTGTTTAGGGAGGCACTGCTTTCCCCGCCCAGCCGGGGAGGGGGCTTGAAAAGGTTCCCTAAGAAAATGCTTGTCCCAACTTGATTAGTGGTAGTAACCGCGGCTGCCACTGCATCAGTCAAATCGTGGTCGACGTTGCAAAAGAAATATCATAAAAATATCTATTATGACATTTGGCGCGTGGACGTGAGAATGCTTTTTGATCGAGATGGCAAAATACAAGTGGTGGCAGGACAAAGCTAGTCATATGCAATGGCTCGCTGACACAAACCAGCTTGGTGAGTTCTATAGCGAGATGCGTACATCCAACCATGCAAAGGTGCCTTTAAGGTCTCTAGATAGTAGGCACCTTTTAACAAGCAAGGAGGATGTTCTAAAGCGCTAGGCAGAGCACTTCAAACTCTGCTGAATATTGATCGATCGGCAGATCTGCAAAGCATCAGCTTAATGCCTCAACTCCCTCTTGCCCTTGAGCTGGACGAGCCTCTATTGCGTGATGAGTTTGTTACTACTAAGTATTTATATACTTATACTATACCTTATGGTATCCTGTATAGGCTATATAAGCCATCTTTGAACACACGAACGCCAAATTGATGGACAGGAGTCAAAGTGGCCGCCATGGCCGAAATCGGTCGGATGAATCAATCAAATAGTTTTATACTGCTTACTTTTTCTTAAAATTAATGAAAACCAACAAAAGGTGAACGCTAATTAGATTATTCTGCATCGCGTTTGACGCATCTACAAAATAAGTCAGCTACGACTCAACGACCCAATTCTAGAAAATAAATGCACAGCAGCAGGCACAATAGTGCCTTATCTTTTTTACACCACCATACTCGCAGATTTGAAATCAAAAACGTAACAGTGAAACGTACAGACGCGTCAAATTGGTACGATCAATAAAAAAATTAACAGTGAAAACGCAAACTTAAAATTAGCAGTGAAAACGCAAACTTAAAATTAGCAGTGAAAACGCAAACATAAAATAATCACTATTTTTCTTCACACAACATAACTCTTCATGCCATTGAACAATATCATTAAACAACTCGATCCAAGAGAGCCAACGACAATCGGGAATGCATAGATGCACTTCAGCGGATTTACTCATCTGCCGATATCTAAACAAAAATCTAAATCATACCAATCAAAACGAGTTCTGAAATTAAGCCCAGACAATGTCCACAAGAAATCCATAGTTTAATATTAAAAAGCTAGATATTGTGTGTGAAAATCGTTCATTTTCTTCAATAACGAAAAGGGCATACATAAAACGAACCTGGGACAGTTATATTTCAAAGTTTGCTAATACTAAGATTTTTTTTCATTTACCTTGCCAATTTGATATATGCCATTCAAAATGGAAAATCGTTGTTGGTATAAACATTTCAAGCTATAGAACTTTAAACAACTAAAGAGTTCTGACTAAAGAGTTTAAAGTTTGAAGATGTTGGTTAGAAAAAACTATCTTCATTAAAAGATACAGGTATGAGATATTGGTACTTTGGAGCTGTCATTTAATTCTAAGTTGTGACTCTAGCGGCGGTGACTCCATATACATTCCGATATAGCTACCAAGCTCCAGCGACCCAATTCTAACTTAAAAAAATGGTGGCATATTGTTGCCACATGAATGGCCGGCCTGCAAGCAATATGAATTTCTGGGTTGAAGACTACGATAGTGGTTTAATTATATTAAATTATTTCTTATATCCTTACATTATATCATAAATTAGCAGCTTTCACTTTGTGGTAAAATAAAATAGGCTGTACACACTTTTGGCTTACATCGACATCAACCCCACGAAAAGTACAGCGATGTTCTTCAAAAGGGGTCGCCCTCCGAATACCACTTCGAGAAGCTCACTCCCTAATAGGCGAGTAAATACCTCCGCTATTCGCCCCATCACTATATTCAACTAGCCCATACAGTGAGCCTCAAAGGTCAAATACCTATGCGTCACCTCGTTAGGAAGATGACATTCCGCTTCTACAGTACGGTACGCGGCCGAGCCGCGTTCATAGTAGGACGCCTTTACCCGATGATCTGCAAGCGAAGTGAATTGTCCCTCCGAAATAAGGCTCTACAAAGCTTGCATACGTCTGGTCATGCTTCCTATGCAAGTGTAGTGTTCGCTCACACGGCCCGCACTACTTGAAACCCCTTCAAATCATACAATCCCATTTTTGGAGGACCGCCATCAGAGCACGATTGTACGTGAGAAACGTGGATCTCCACGACGATATGGACCTATAGTACATCATTAAGTATCTACAATCGACATCAGTGCGCTATTTATAAAAATCGGCACGACATCAACATGAGAACCCTCTCATCGCGGCCGCCTTAACTACGTTCCCGATCCTGCGGACCAAATAGTAAACAGTCGACGTCGCCCAAAACACGTCATTTTCTATCCTCCCGATCCACTAACAGTGCTTTTAAGTAGATACCTCAAGCACCGGTCATCGTTCTCGTCGAATCCATCGCTTGTGACGAAGGGCTCGGCGAGTAAATTAACCCACAGACACAGCCCACTGAGTTTATCGCCAGATCTTCTCAGTGGGTCGCGTTTCCGATCCGGTGGGTGGTAAATTCTGCGAAGCACTGCTCTTCCTAGTTTGTCAGCCCCGTGAGCTCACCTACTCGTTCGGATATGCTGGCATAGCCTCTCAAGCTTAGGTAGGAAAAAAAACTAGCTATGTTCAGAAATATATGATATTTAAACAACACTAAAACATTATTAAAGTTAAATAATGTTGCTCGAAGAAATTGAAGTTTGAAGGAAAAGTCACGTAAAATTTTAATTTGAGTCTTAGAGATTGAAGGATTACTGGTAGCCCTTCCAGTTTCACCAGGACAAGTGGGCAAGCAAAGGCTCAGCCAGGAGGGGTGGGATTTGCTAGCAGCTGCCCGAGCGCATCCGAAGGAGACCTAACAACTTAAGAGCAGTTGCTTCGCGAATGAGTCTACTACCGGATCGGAATCGCGACCCGCTGAGAAGATCCGGCGAGACACTCAGCAGACTGATGTATGGGTTAGGTTGCACGTCGCACTCTTTGTTGAGTTCGAGGAGTATGGTTACCGGGGTCCCTAAGCCTACTACTAGTGTTAGAGCTGAAAGCGTCTAATGTAAAGGTTTTTGGATCTGATGGATCCGTAAGGACGTATTTAAGGCGTCGACGGTGACTGTCTCCTGCGTGATCAGGATTCGGGGACTAGTCAGCGGTGGCAACGATAAGACGATTATCATGACGCAAAGCCTTATCGAAGTATCGCTCCGACGCTGACTTCGTGTACTTCTGGACCGACTCAAAGACCCGATGATCGTGTAGGTCAACGTTCCTCACGAACCATGGAGCTCCGACGGATAACCAGGATTGTAGGGTTTAGAGAGTGTCTATGTGCGTTCGGGCCGCGTGAGCGAGCACCGCACTCGCGTAAGACATAACGGGCCTTATGCAAATTTTGTAAAGTGTCACCTTTTTCCGAAGGGACATTTGAGTTGGCCGAAGAGGGTGATCAGGGTTGTGATATTCCTCCTCTTAATCCGCGAAGAAATTCGTGTGGAGTTTCCCCTTTGGAATTCACCGCAGGACTTTTCGCAGGGTATAAAATAATCTTATCTATCTATATACCTAGTCAGGTCATAAATTCTGTCACATGTTTAATGTAAAATAATTGAAACAAGTTTATTCATTATGTAACCATTCATATACCAAAATGAACTTAACAAAACATAGATTCTTATGACACTAAAGTTTATTCAAAATGACCTCCGTGATTTTGAATACAGGCCTTCAATCTGCGCGGCCAGTCGTCTATCGCAGCACGAACGAGGTCCATGTCAATATCGGCGGCTGCCTTAATCAAGGATGTCTTGAGTGACTCCAAATTGGGATGAGGCTTTGAGCACGCCTTTTCCTCCAAGTGTTGCCATATCTTGTAATCTAACGGATTCAAATCTGGACTGGAGGAGGGCCAGTCTTCGTGCCGGATGAAGTCGATTTCACGCGCCGCCAGCCAGTCTTGTGTGCTCTTCGCTCTATGAGCTGGCGCCGAATCTTGTTGGAATACCCAGTGCCTGTTATTGAACATGGTATGAGAAACAGGTTCCACAAGGTTCGTCAGGACTATATTTTGATACACAACTGCATTCGTTTTTACACCTTTCTCACAAAAATGTACCTCTGTTAAGCCCCAATAAGAAACTCCCAACCATACCATGAGCGAGGATGGAAAATGACCTCGTTGGACACGCGGAATACGGTTGCTCGCTTCTTCACTACTGTGTGCGTACACCTTATCATTTTGTTTGTTGTAGCTCTCTTCTACGGTAAAAAAAAATTTATCCGAAAAAAGAATTTCCCGATATTTTTTTCCCGCGTACCGCTTCAACAAAGCGCGGCATCTCTAGACGAGCATTCAAACGATGTCCTGTTTTTGTTCGATATGCCCGAAGCCCTAAGTCTTCATTTAACACCCTTTTCACCGTGGTTCTGCTTAACCCCATCTGAAGGGCCAACAGTTTCTGCTTACGTTTGGGATTTCTTTGAATTCGCGCCTTCACAGCTTTTATCACTGCTGGAGTCCTAACAGACCGAGGGCGACCACTTCTTGACCTGTCATCTACACTAGAGTCTTCATTGTATCGTTTGATGGTACGATAAACGAATCTTTTGGTTATATTCAAAATTTTCAGTATGTTAAAAATTTGAATTGGCGCGGAACCGCAACGATGCAACGCAATAACTGCAACACGGTCTTCTTTAAGCGTCCACTCCATATTTAAAAATGAGTAAAATTCTAAAAGTATACATTTTTATTTTCATGAACAATTCGAAATTCGAATTCAATAAACTTTTTTGTGGCCAGCATTCTAAAAGAAAAGTTTTTACTGTGTGACAATACTTATGACCTGACTAGATATATTTAAAAATGAATTGCTGTTCGTTAGTCTCGCTAAAACTCAAGGACGGCTTGACCAATTTGGCTAATTTTGGTCTTGAATGATTTGTGGAAGTCCAGAGAAGGTTTAAAAGGTAAACAAATATGAAAATGCTCGGAATTAAATAAAAAAAACAATTTTGTTTTCCCTTTGATGTGTCCCCCGTCGGATGGAATCCTTTTGTTTGTTTTAAGTTTATTTTATACAAAACTTTAGGTCTTTTATTTATCGATTGAGGCACTACGAAGTCTGCCGGGTCAGCTAGTACTGTATAAATCTAAAATCGTATTGTTGCTTTAGTTTGTTGTTAGATGTAAATATTATTACGATTTCAGATAATAAAAGGATTTGATCGGAAATTTTGTTTTATTTTCTCGTATTTTTACCTTAGAATACTTGCAAATGGCGTCTTTAATTACTTTTGTATGTTTCTGGCCTACATTAGGCGTACAATTCTTCTCAGAAAAGTCTATTAGCTATCACTAAAAGAGTTTTTTTTTTAAACTATAATCAGTGAATGGATGATAGAATGATTCAATTGATACATTCTCAATGATCGCGTTAGCGTGGGCTTTAAACTAATGATAAAAAACTGGCAAAATAATTAAAAAAGGAAATGGTAATCACAAGAGAATCTCTATATTTTTTTAAAGTTTTTTTTTATCGCTTAGATTGGTGGACGAGCTCACGGCCAACCTGGTGTTAAGTGGTCACCGGAGCCAATAGACATCTACAAAGTAAATACCACCACCTTGAGATATGAGTTCTTAGGTCTCAGTTTTTACAGTACAACGGCTGCTCCACCCTTCAAACCGAAATGTATTACTGCTTCACGGCAGAAATAAGCAGGGTTGTGGTATCTACCCATGCGGACTCGCAACACGTCCTACCGCCAGTAACAACACAAATTGTAATTTTGCGGATTCGTTTTTTATTAGGCGATGTTCTCCCTTCACCCGTGGAAGTTAATCGTGAACTTATGTTAAGTACGTATTTTATTAGAAAAATTGATAATTGCCTGGGGGATTCCAACAACGGTGCCTTGCAAGATACGGGCAAGATATGCACCGGACGTCTTAGGCTTTCGGCCACGTCGGCTTATGAAGACGAATTAAGAACCTTCTCTGGACTTAATATTTTTTTGTAAAAAAACACCGCTCAATCGATGAAAAAGCCATTCGTACCCGCGATGTCACTACCCGCCACCTCTGACGTCCTAATTAGGAGTTTGAACCGACTACATATAATATGAATTTATATTGGTATAAACCAGTGATTATCAAACTTATTTCTTTTACCGCCCCCTTTGAAAATCAATTATTTTTCAGCGCCCCCCATTTTTTATACGCCTCTAACACTTTAAAACCACAATTTCATTAATTTAATTAATAAATTTTGTATTAATTTTAGTAAATGTAGTACCACGTAGTACATTATGTATGTAATTATGTATTTGTAGATGCTATTATTGTTTCTTCATATTATTATATGTCCGTACATTGCTACAGAGCGTGTATTTACAATTTGCAAAGTAAAAATGAATTCTTCTCATCAATATGTTTGTTTAAATTCAGAATCACCAAAATAAATTGCTAGTTCACTGTACTATTACTATGCTAATTTATTAGAACTTCACTGTTTGGAAGCTTCACTATGCCCGAGTAACATAGGCTATAATCTTTTTTGAAAAAAATTAGCTATCCTTACTAAAACTCCAATAATTTAACCCAAGGTGTAAAAAAAATTTCCTAAAATATTCTTTACGTCGCGTACCTACGAAAACTATTGATGATAGAATAAAATAATGTACTACGGCTTTGTAGAAAACATTATTATTTACAAAAAGTGTCGCGGCAGCATATGTCTAACTATTATAGTTATGCCGCAATAAGTGTTCTTTTATTAAAAAAAATGCCTCTGGTAAGACACGGAGTGCGTCTTGCCACCGTTGGGGTGGCGCATGTCGTCGGCAAAATGAGGAGATTGGGCCACTCAGTAAATCCGAGGCCATGTGGTTCCACAGGCCCCGGAGAGTGCCACCTGTCGATGCCCATATCGCGGTTGGAGGCGTCCGTATCGAGTCGGGGTGCAGTTGAAGTACCTCGGACTCATTCTGGACAGTCGTTGGACCTTCCGTGTTCACTTTCAGAACCTGGTCCCTCGTTTGTTGAGGGCGCGTTAAGCCGGCTTCTTCCCAACATCGGGGGGCCTGACCAGGTGACGCGCCGTCTCTATACGGGGGTGGTGCGGTCAATGGACTTATACGAGGCGCCCGCATGGGCCCAGTCACTGGCCGTGGGGGTAGCAAAGTTGCTGCAACGGCCGCAACGCACCATCGCCGTAAGGATCATCCGTGTTTATGGCACCATCTCTTTCGAGGCGGCGTGTGTACTGGCTGGGACGCCGCCTTGGGTCGTGGAGGCGGAGGCGCTCGCCGCTGACTATCAGTGGCGGGCTAACCTTCGTGCCCGGGGCGTGGCGCGTCCCAGCCCCAGTGTGGTCAGAACGCGGAGGGCCCAATCTCGGCGGTCCGTGCTGGAGTCATGGTCCAGGCGGCTGGCCGATCCTTCGGCTGGTCGTAGGACCGTCGAGGCGATTCGCCCGGTTCTTGTGAATTGGGTAAATCGTAACAGAAGACGCCTCACTCTCCGGCTCACGCAGGTACTCACTGGGCATGATTGCTTCGGTGAGTTCCTACACCGGATCGGAGCCGAGCCGACGGCAGAGTGCCACCATCGTGGTTGCGACTTGGACACGGCAGAGCATACGCTCGTCGCCTGCCCCGCATGGGAGGGGTGGCGGCGTGTCCTCGTCGCAAAAATAGGAAACGACTTGTCGTTGCCGAGTGTTCTGGCATCGATGCTCGGTGACGACAAATCGTGGAAGGCGATGCTCGACTTCTGCGAGTGCACCATCTCGCAAAAGGAGGTGGCGGGGCGCGTGAGAGATGCACAGGCCCGCCCCCGTCGAGGTCCAGGGAGGCGGATCTCGCCTAAGCCCTGGCCCTCTAAGTGTTTCGGGTCTCCCTCGCATGTCGGCCTGGGGACCGGCGAAGGGGGCCTAAGAAGACGACGTGAAAGCTGCTCTGCATACGTTTTACATATGAGCATCCGGGTGATGGAAGGCCGGCTATCCCCCAACCCACCCTGGTTCTGACCCAGCGGGGTATTCCGTAGAATAGATCATTCTAACCGGCGCTATCTAGGCGGGCTTCGGACAGCCTGCCGACCGAGAGGGCTGGTGGTCGTGGCGCCGACGACCGCCAGTCCGGCATCCCGAGGGGGAGGGTGATGGGAGAGATGTGCTCCGCACTAAACACTTCACTTTCCCCCCTTTGCCTTTTCATGAGCTCTGTCTCATGCGAGGTTTGGATGCTGGTTGTTGAGCGACAGGAGGTTTTAGTGGGTTCTATTCCGACATGCCCCGCCCTCCATCCCCAGTGAAGGGCAGAAGTCCGGCGACTTCCACCTGACAAAAAAAAAAAACGTGTGGCACTCGGGAACTGCGGCGGTAAAGCTATTGCATAGCATTTTTTATCAACTTATGACATTATAATTAGACAATGATAATTTAATTATTAAAACAATAATAAAACAAGACCACGCTATATTAAACCTTAATAAAGGCAACACCTTAACTGTCCCCTTCACACACATAAGCTAAACCGCGCGAGAGAGAGATGGGCAGACTTTTCATGATTCGCATGCAGTGTGACATCACGCCACGCGCTTATTCACAAACACTACACAAGCGCAACGTGTGAATGTGTTGAACGCGAGCTACATGGTAGGCGGAGTGAGGGGTGTTAGGTTTTTTTCGTTACGGAATTTCATGATTCGGTCGCCGCACTCAAGGCCCGCGATAAAAGCTATGCAATAGCTTAAAAATGTATAAACTTGTAATAAAATCTCTTTGGCTATACTATTTGTATCTGGCTGGTTTTGGTATCATTAAAAGTTTAAATTCGAAAGAAGACATTTCCAAATTAAAATTAGGAAGATATGTGATTTTTATTTATTTTTCGTACTGTCAAGATGAGTGAATCTAATGAAGATATTCGATACATTTTAAAATTTTACTACAAAAAAGGTAAAAAAACAACGCAAGCCGTGAAAAAAATTTGCGATGCTTATGGACCTAGTGCTGTGTCTGTGAGAGTAGCACAAAGGACAATGCCCAAAAGTGGGCCAACTTTATGTCAAAACTATTTGTACTTGAAAAACTATGCCTTATTTTTTTACGTTGTTTAGTTTATGTATCAACATTTCTTTCGCCCTGGCATTGTTTTACAAAAAAATAAATTACTTATTTGATAACATCCCAAAACTTAGTGCCATAGTTTTTAAATTCTCCAATAGGCAAAGGGCTTAGCCCATACAGCCTTATAGTAAACCTATATGCTGCCAAACGAAAGAGTTGTCTGTGACTTGAACATCAAATTAAAAAAAAAAAAACTAATGGTTATAATTCACAGACTTTTTAGTTTATTTTTGTTCAATTCAATATTTATATATTGTAATAATAATTATTACTTAAAACCATGAGTTATTTTATTTAATATTTTTAGATATTAATGATTTCATTAGTAAAAATCTCAATGGCCTACCATTACTCTATTCTTATTATATACTAGCTGACCCGGCAAACGTTGTCTTGCCATATATAAGATTTCTAGAGAATTTCTAGTGTAAAAAAAAAATTACTAACTTATTGGAAGTGTATAAGGATGTGGAATATGAGTGAAAAAGGCCTGGAGCGCTGTGAAAGATGAGGGAATGTTGTTTAAAAATAACAAAACACCAAACATTAATTGTTTTAATTTATTAAAAGTAATAATTATATATATAATTAATTCATTACATAATATTTATCCCTTAATGCTGCAGCGTGAACAATATTTTTTGTTAGCCCGTCTTTAGTTAATACAAACAAACTTGATGGTTTACCCACTCGAGAGCATGCAACGTATAATTGTCCGTGTGAAAAACATGGTGTGCTCAAATCTAAGCCACAAACAGACATTGTTTGGCCTTGGGATTTATTAATAGTCATTGCAAATGCCAATCTAATCGGAAATTGAATACGCTTAAATTGAATTGGCACATCT
This sequence comes from Bombyx mandarina, assembly GCF_030267445.1. Taxonomy (NCBI): domain Eukaryota; kingdom Metazoa; phylum Arthropoda; class Insecta; order Lepidoptera; family Bombycidae; genus Bombyx; species Bombyx mandarina. The sequence goes on from NC_143221.1 coordinate 14,431,871, forward strand.
GTGGGTATAATAGGTATTCGTGGTATCAATATATTTTCACCTCGAAACTTACCATTGAAAATGGTGCCTTCGATAACTTCTTTCATTATTTTTTTAATGACTAATCGCGTACCGTTGCATGGCCGTGGCGGGTTCAAATTACGAAGCAAAATAATTGGAGATCCAACCTTCAATTGTAACTTATGTGGTGGCATGCCTGGCAAATCCAGTGAGTTCAAAAACTCTGTTCGAAAATTTACAGCTTCAATGCCATCGCAAACTGTATCAATATATTTATATGATACCAAGTCCCCTGGCAATAACTGTTGTATCTTCAGATTTAAAATGTCAACGTCCACATTTTTTGCAGCTAACATTGCTCCTTCTGCAAGCCACTCGAGATTTATGTAATTCGTGTGTACATCGGGAAATACTTGTTCAATGAGAGCATCTTGCGAATCGATGATAGTGCAGAAATCATTCGCTAATTTTATGTATCCAGTTTCAGCTATAGTGACTTTTCCATCACCGATATCTAAGAGTTGTTTTGAGAATGTTTCAGCGGATGGATCTTGAAGCATTTGAACGCGCATATTTACTTTCAGCTGTACTATTTCAACATTACGCCACAATGTCGATGATTTTAAGCAGGCGTTGATTTCATCAGCGTATGTTGAACGTGGAATGACGGGAAGTGTTTGTCTGAAGTCACCTGAAAGGACTAACAGAGTGCAACCAAATAGTTTGTCGTTGTTTTTAATATCTTTCAATGTCCTGTTCAACGCCTCAAGCGAATGTTTGTGTGCCATGGTACATTCATATTTTCCACTCTAAACACCGCCATGTCACTGCCTTTATGGACATAATTGCAAATGTATTTGATGCTCTTCACAAAGCTGCAGAACTCAACATTAATATGAACATTGTATGTTTTGCTCAGCAGGAGCGAATATGGCACGACCCAACGATTGTCAATATCAATGTCTGTATTGCTGATGTTTTTAATAAATGATTGTCCGCCGTTATCTGGATTCCTTTGACGATATATTGGATATCCGTCGACATTTGTGATTGTATCGTTAGTGAAATCTTCAGGGAAATTTTTTGTACATTTTCCATCTGACATGCAAGGCGATGAACTAAAAATGTTTAACTACTACGCTTGAAGCATAAACACTAATAATAGCCGAAAACTGTAGAGGTAACATCCCTACTCCGTGCTGTTTACAGGGTGAGAAGTGACACCGGTAGACACATGGAGGGGATAACTTACCAAGTGATAATAATTGATGTTATCGAGCGGGATAGAAAATGATAAAATTATGAAAATGACTATTAAAAAGCAAGGGTTGGTGATAAAAAAGTGCAAATTTAGAATTGTATGTATTTTTGTATGTTGTATCATAAAAAAATAGAAATTAAAAATTTTGTCTAAAAAATAAATAATAAAAATTTAGGGGTGGACTACCCCTAACATTTAGGGGGATGAAAAATAGATGTTGGCCGATTCTCATAGATACCGGATAAGCACAAAAAATTTCATCAAAATCGGTCTAGCCGTTTCGGAGGAGTATGGCAACGAAAACTGTGACACGAGAATTTTATATATTAGAAGATGATCAGAGAGTTTTGGCAGCAACCTGAGTGAAGCGTCACTTGAAGTTTTATTTTAATGTTTTTTTAATAGTTTATTGTGATGTATAATATATAAATTGGGCGTTGTTTTGTGTACTAAATGTCAATAATCGTTGTTCACGATTATTAAGGCATTGGAATAAAACTGTGGGTAACATAGCAGTTACTTTTTTTTTTTTTTTTATTTGCTCACTCAAGAGCTATTCATCGAGTTGACGTCAAAACTCCCAAAAAGCAATAAAAAGAGATACATCGGCTTTTTATGGACATAAAAAACTATAACTACGACAGACTAGGCTGTATAGGCTACGCTCTTTGCCTGCTTATTGGCGAATTTAAAAACAACAACAACAATATCGTTGTCGGCTTCCGGATTTTCATTTCATTTTGTTATTATTATGAGGATATAATAATAATAAAATGTACGTAAAGGCTTATTTCTAGCAACATTAACCACAATTAACTTATTTAATACTGTAAATAATGATGAAAGCGATTATTGATTTCGAAAAAAACAATTAACAACTTAATTTTAGCTGCAGAAAAAAACAGATTTCTCTTAAACCTGGGTGAGAATATAAAAATAGTTTTCTGAATATGAAACGATATTTCTTTGTCTATCAAAATAAGTTAAAACCATCATGACGCGACAACTTTTTTTAGGGGCCCAAACGCCCATAGAAAATGGGCATTGTCCTTTGGTTTAAGCGTTCTCAATCCGGAAATTTTGATGTCAAAAATGCACGTCGCTCTGGTCGCCTTATTACGGATAAAATCGATGCCATTTTTGAAAAAGTGGGGCAAGATCGGCATATCATTAGTTACAACGTAACTGAAGAACTGGGAATTGACCACAAAATAGTTATAGCGCATTTGAAAAAAACTAGGTACACAAAAAAGCTCACTGAAAGAAACCTAATGAACCGTGTACTCATTTGTGATTCTTTATTACGACGTAATGAAACCGAACCATTTTTGAAGAAGCTGATAACTGGTGATGAAAAGTAGATCACGTACGACAAGAACGTACGAGAAAGGTTGTGGTCAAAGGCCGGTCAGGCTTCACAGACTCTGGCGAAACCCGGGTTAACTGGCAACAAGGTGATGCTGTGTGTGTGATGGGATTGGAAGGGCATTATACATTATGAGCTGTTACCACCAGGCAGGACCATCAATTCTGAACTCTTCTGCGAACAACTGATGAGATTAAAGCAAGAAGTTGAGAGAAAGCGGCCGGAATTAATCAACAGAAGGGGTGTGGTTTTTCATCACGATAACGCTAGACCTCACACATCTTTAGCCACTCAGCAAAAATTAAGAGAGCTTGACTGGGAGGTGTTAATGCATCCGCCGTATAGTTCTGACCTTGCACCTTCAGATTTCTACCTGTTTCGGTCTCTTCAGAATTCTTTAGGCAGTGTCAGGTTAACATCACGAGAGGACTGCCAAAACCAATTGTCGCGGTATTTTGATCAGAAGCCCCAAAATTTCTATAGCAATGAGATCATGTCCCTACCTACAAGATGGCAAAAAGTTATCGAACAAAATGGTACCGACATACTTTAGTTAAATGTGAATAAACTATATTAAAAAATGTTGTGAATTTTCTTAAAAAATGCGAAGAAACTTTTTCCCCAACCTATTATTATATGGAAATAAAATAGTAAACAATGTTTACAATAAGTGAGCTGTTTAGGCTTACTATACTATACTATTTAACATTGGACGGTAATGGGTAAATAATAATCTAAGACAAGTTTTTGAACAATAATTATATACGCATTTCCATTTTATATAAAAATTATGATTCTTACATCAGTAATTTCTTATAAAATGCTAGGGAAATGCTGTAGAATGCCCTTATGTTAAAAACAAGAAAGAAAGTAAAGAAAACCTCAATTTGTGTTAAGTTTACGTATGTGTAATATTTTAAAACTCTGCATGGTAGTTTTTTTTCTAATGTTTAAAATAATTTCTGGTGCAATGTAATTAAGGTAAAATTGCTCTAATTTTTTTACTATCATTGATCATGTTCCGCAGAAACTTGTTACAACTTGATTGCGTACGGTGTGTGTGTGGGCTATTCTACGAAATCTATGTTAATTATTTTAAGTTTTTATAACATCATACAGGGTAGAAATATAAACTAATTATTGGTTATTGTGTAGTAGGTGAGTTTTAATTTTAGTAAAATTTAAAATACTATAAAGTAAATGAAATTACAAATTTTACAGCGCCCCCCTAACCCACATCAACGCCCCCCATTTTTCCTGGGCCCCTTAACGCCCCCCTCTAGGTTTCAAACGCCCCCAGGGGGCATTCTCGCCCACTTTGAGAAAGACTGATATAAACGAATTGATAATATGGCATACTCGATGCTTAGGGGCTATTGTGGTTATAAACATAAAACTCAATGCATTTATAAATTATCGGATGCATTATAACCCCACTGGCATAAGTAACAAGGCCTTATCTATCTACGTCGCGAAACAGTTATCAAACTAGTTTGAAGGGTTGTACAGCCGTGAGACACTGGAATTAAGACATGGGCCAAATTCACATTGGGTTATCTATGTGCTGTGTAATCAACATAACATCCAATCGAGAGGTGAAATGCTGTTTGGTTTAGCGACATTTCGCTCAATACCCGATGCTTATCTTTGTGATTGAGGGTGAGTTTTATTTGATTGTAGCATCAACAGTTCCATGTTTTTAATTGTACTTCAGTTTACTCCACTCAACTATTCGGCTATCCGAAGAAGTTTTGTTGTGATATTTTTTCCAAAATTTAAACTTTAGATGGTTCTCTTGTACCTAGTCCAGTCTTAATACCCACATATTTATTAAAGTCTCAGCCAAAAATAAAAAAAAATATTCTATTCAAAATGGCTACTTTATAAAGATATTTAATCTGTTTGGCCACGAATCTATGGATGTACACACTGTTTCCAAGAGAAATTTCGCCATTGTTTGGTCCAAAGATTTTTTAAGAGACTCAATGTCGCCGTGTCACTTAGATCAGGCCATGTCCTCCAAAACTGACCTAATTTGAAGTCTAAGTAATGGGTTGAAATCTGGGCTGGATGAGGGCCAGTCTTCACCTCTTATAAAGTTCGGAAAATTGATTTCTAGCCAGGCTTGGGTAGTTCGTGCCTTGTGACCAGATGCAGAGTCCTGCTGGAAAGTACACGGTATATTTTTAAAAAGTGTATTGCTGAGAGGTTTCACAGCATGCAAGACTTTATCTTGATACACCTTGGCAGAAGTTTTCACTTCTTTTTCACAAATATTTAGTTTTGTGACTCCTTGATAAGACATGCCTCACCAAGCCATCACTGACATAAGATGATGACCACGTTGTACCTTTCCGACCACTTGAGCAGCTTCTTTAGAGCTGTGAGTGTACACTTCATCATTTTGCTTATTGTAGTGTTCTTCAATCGTGAACATTTTTTCATCGGTAAAGAGGATATTTCTGTGCCTTTCACCTGCGTATCGCGACAGAAGGCGTTTTGATCAATCCACTCTCTTTAATTAAAAAGATGAGCATCTCCTGTATATCGACGATAACCACCAATCTTCATGTCTTGTTTTATAATACGCGAAAGAGTCCTAGCGGAATTCTTCATTTCTCGCGATAATATTTTTTGCTTCCTAATGGGGTTTCGTCGAATTCGCTTTAACACCCTTAACAGCCTTTGCAGTTCTAACAGCGCGCAGCTGCCCCGATCTTTTCTGGTCTTCGACAGACGAAGTGTTTTTGTATCTGTTGATAGTACGATGTACGAACATACGGCTGATATCAAGCTCTTGAAGTGTCTGGAATATGACTGACGGCTCCGTACCCACTTTGTGTAAGGCGATCACTCCAACACTATTATCTGTAATACCTCATTCCATATTGTAATTTGATAGTGAACACGAAAAAATATATGAAATGGTATAAAATCTAAAGAAGTTTTCAAAATAATATACGTGTTTCAAATTCAAAAGAATTAAAAGTTGAAAAAACAAAACTTAAAAAAGAAAAGTTTTGTGTAGCAGTATTTATAGCCAGACTAGGAATGTCACATAAACCAAATATGTCACATAAAAATAGTCTTTCATCTCTCGCAATAAAAAATCGACAAGAACTACAAATTGTAACGGTATGATACGAACACTTTTATTAGGCAAATTGAACAGACCTAAAATATCGAGGACTCAAATACTATTGAAGATGACCATCCTTCAAAAAGGATAGTAGGAAATATTCGGAAAGTACTCGTGTTCCAGTATTGCCACTCCGTACATAAAGCATTAAGTGTGTCGAATGAAACAGTCTCAAAAATACAATGCACCGGGCGATATTCAATAAGAACAGCAGCTAATGTGACACAGCTTGTTTGCTTAATTTTTCTGGCCAATGTATTTACATTCTTTTTGTGTTTAACAACTTATTACTTCCGCCTAGCTTTTCCTATTTTAACAGGTGTCAATTGATCTAGGTTTTTCCTCGAATGGTCTGAATGTATAAATTAATATTTTAACTACACCAACTTAACTACTTAATACAGTTAATATTTATTTATTTATAACTTTATATACTAGACAGTATAAAGGCGGACTTAATGCCATAAGCATTCCCTAACAGTTGATCTACCTTAGGAGGGTGCAAAATATTAAAAAGCCTAGTTTCACAGTTAAGCGGAATCCAAATTATTATGTTTAAGTTATAAGAAAAAATTGTCTATTTCAGTTTCAACCAATTCGTATCCCGTTTTAAACATAATTCATAAAAACAATAATAATAGTAATTCATAATAAGTCATAATTATAATACAAGCTGTACTAGCAGAACTGCGTATTGCAAGGCTTAATACCATTTTTTTTGACAAAATCGTCAACTAATTAAATCGCATTTAATCGTGTAATACTATTTTTTTAGTACTTTAGTAATTTAGAAACCAACTTCGTGTATGGTGTGTGAGGATGTTCATTTTACGGGTCGAATTACTATACCTAATTATCGTTATGCAAGCTAATTTGAGCACGGACAACGATAATTAAATGACACGACAACCGGTCTCGGAGGGGAGTGATGTGGCGGTAGCCATCATACAACCCAAGATCTGAAGTCGTCATGGCCTAACGGATAAAACGTCCGGTGCATTCGTGTTGAGCGATGCACCGGTGTTCGAATCTCAGGCGGGTACCAATTTTTCTAATGAAATACGTACTCAACAAATGTTCACGATTGACTTCCACGGTGAAGGAATAACATCGTGTAATAAAAATTAAAAAACCCACAAACATTATAATTTGCGTAATTACTGGTGGTAGGACCTCTTGTGAGTCCGCGCGGGTGGGTACCACCACTCTGCCTATTTCTGCCGTGAAGTAGTAATGCGTTTCGGTTTGAAGGGCGGGGTAGCCGTTATAGCTATACTTGAGACCTTGAAACTTATATCTCAAGATGGGTGGCGCATTTACGTTGTAGATGTCTATGGGCACCAGTAACCACTTAACACCAGGTGGGCTGTGAGCTCGTCCACCCATCTAAGCAATAAAAATAAAATAAAATAAAAGATATTTGATGGATGCGTGAGTCTCGCTTGCGACATTTTCAAGATAAGCTTGCATATATACAAGTTCCGAACAACAACATTCAGACCGTCGGTCTACCGAGCAAATATCACCCGCTCGATGGAAGATCTTCCTTTCGTCGTCTAAGCCTTCCCAAACATTCCATAAAGGGACTGCTTCAACCGCAAAGGAGTGCCTTTAGACACTGGAATTAAGATATGTACGGAATTCGCATTGGGATAATATCTATGGGACACTATTTTTTTAGTACCAATGGAGATATCAACCTCGTGTATGGTGTATGAGAGTGTTCATTTTACGGGTTGAATTATTTTACTATTTAAAAATAGGTGAATCGTGAGCTAATCTAGTAATTGGAACCATCAAAAAAAAATAACGGGCGGCACTTATTGAAACTATGTTATTTTTATTTATGCAATGACTTGAAATTGAACCCACTAGGAATTGAACAATAAAATATCTACTTTTTTTTAATACTTAATCGAGATATTGATAATTCTTAAAGAAAGATGATGTGTGTTAAATAATTATGAAAAGTATGTAATAGGACGTGTTGATACGGTTATAGTATCCTGTCGTGACAACATTTTATTCCATAATTTGTTTGAGTTACTTTTTAATTTATAAATATCGCTTTTTCAGAATCTTCAATGATCCATGTAATGACTTTTCAGATTTTTTGGGACTTTGTATCGGATTCGTCTTTCTTTAGTTGTACTCCTCATGTCTGAGGGTTTTAACCATCTCTTTAATGAGTTTCGTCTTCACGACAACGTGTCGTTTAATCTGGATTTCGACTCGAAGAGCATCGTTGTCGGTGGATTCGAAGGCGGTGTGGATCTTATTAGATCACTTCCCGTCCTTTTACCTTCTATTTTGCAAGTAATCACCAGATTCACTTGAGGTAGATACTAGAAAGCCTTGTTTCAATTTTAAACTGGTGGTAGGACCTCTTGTGAGTCCGCGCCGGTAGGTTTTTTTTATTATTTTTTTTTTATTGCCTTTGTAGGCAGACGGGCATACGGCCCACCTGATGATGAGTGGTTACCGTCGCCCATGGACTTCAGCAATGCCAGGGGCAGAGCCAAGCCGCTGCCTACCGCTTAATACTCTCCATAAGCCTCGTTTGAAGAAGGACATGTCATAGCGCTCGGGAAACACCGTGGAGGGGAGCTCATTCCATAGCCGGATGGTACGTGGCAAAAAAGATCTCTGGAAACGCACTGTGGATGACCGCAGTGGCTCCAGGTAGTATGGATGAACTCTACTCCGGTGGCGGGCGGTGCGACGGTAAAAACGAGATGCTGGTATCATCTCGAACAATTCCTCAGAGCACTCCCCATGGAACATACGGTACAAAATACAGAGGGAACCGAAGTCCCTCCGCAGACCCAGAGGCTCCAAACGATCCGAGAGAATGGGATTATCGACAATCCGAACGGCCCTCCTCTGTATGGAGTCAAATGGAAGAAGCTGGTATTTGGGAGCCCCGGCCCAGAGATGGGAGCAGTACTCCACGCGAGGCCGGACTTGTGCTTTATAAAGCAAAAGTCTTTGTCCAGGCGTGAAGTACCGCTTCGCTCTGTTGAGGACTCCCAGCATTTTGGACGCCAACTTGGCTTTGCCTTCCAAATGACTCCGAAACTGGACATCGCTCGAAATGTCGGCCCCAAGTATCCCGATACTCTCGGAAGGTTGCAGGGATACTCCTTGGAATTGCGGCGCCATGACAAAGGGGTCCTTCTTCGCAGTGAACGCGCAAACCTGTGTCTTCAACGGGTTGAATTGAACTAAGTTCGATTCACCCCATTTGGAAACTCGCCCCAGAGAGTTCTCTACTTCAGACACAAGTTTTGATCGTCTCTCTTGCACCACGCTCCGAGAGAGACTCTGATGGCCGATATATCGCGCATCCCCCGTGCTATCATCTGCATAGCAATGCATGCCATCAATAGACAGCATGTCATTGATATACAGGATGAAAAGCGTGGGGGAGAGCACCGAACCTTGTGGAACGCCAGCGTTAATGGTCATGGTATCAGAACAGTCACCGTCTACAACGACCGTGATGCTCCGCCCATCCAAAAAGCTAGCGATCCACTTGCAGAGACCCTCGGGGATTCCGTAAGATGGTAACTTCGATAGAAGTGCCCTATGCCAGACCCTGTCGAAGGCCTTCGCGATATCAAGGCTCACAGCAAGAGCCTCGCCCTTGCTCTCCAAGGCTTCAGCCCACCTGTGAGTAAGGTATACAAGAAGATCGCCAGCTGAGCGACCGTGACGGAAACCGTACTGTCGGTCACTGATCAGCTGGCGATCTTCAAGATACTTCAGGAGTTGTGTATTTATAATTCGCTCCATCACCTTGGAAAGCAAGGAAGTTATCGCGATAGGCCTGTAGCTCGATGGGTCCGACCGGTCACCCTTCTTGGGGATAGGGTGGACGTGGGCGGTCTTCCATGAAGACGGAACTCTGTTAGTGCAATAAGAGAGGCGATACAAACGCGTTAGCGCAGGTGTCAGCTCAGGGGCGCACGTTTTCAAAACCACTGCGGGGATGCCGTCTGGCCCACTCGACTTATGGACGTCCAGGAGTCTGAGCTCCCGCCTGACTGCACACTGTGTGAAGCAGATTTCCGGCAGGGAGCTATCACACCGGGGGATGTTCGGTGGTGTGGCACCCCCGTCGTCCACAGTCGAGTTCGAGGCGAAGAGTTTGACCAGAAGGTCAGCCTTCTCTTTCGCGCTGTGGGCCAGATTGTCATCGGACTTGCGCAGTGGTGGGAGACTAGACCTGCAGAAGTTTCCTTCTGCAGCTTTGGCGAGCGACCAAAAAGCACGGTTCCCGGAGGGATAGCTCTTCAATCGCTCGCCAACTCTAGCGACGTGCTCCGACTTCGCCTTGGCAATTACCTTCTTGTAGGACCTGGAAGCGGCGTTATATTTCCGCCTTTCCCCTGAGATGTTAGGATCCCGACGTCTCCTGGCATTATCCCATGCCACGTATGCGGACCGCTTGAGGTATGCAGCATCCCTGCTGGCATTGTTATACCAGGGTCTGCTGCGACCCCCAACGGGCACTTCAGAGGAGGGAATAAGCAATTCCATCCCCTGGAGCACCACGTCTTTAAGACGGTCCGCACAGACGTCAGGATCAGCAGAGGAAAAGCAGAACCGCCCCCATGGGTAGGATGCGTAAAATTCACGCAATCCATCCCAGTCTGCTGACATATACCGCCAAACTCTTCGATACCCGGTCGTCGTTCGACGATCAGGACGAGAGAGTGGTACGGCAGCACGAATAAGGCAGTGATCAGACCTGCCTGCCAGGGTACCACCACCCTGCCTATTTCTGTCGTGAAGCAGAACGTTTCGATTTGAATGGTGGAGCAGCCGTTGTAACTATACTGAGACCTTAGAATTGATATCTCAAAATGGGTGGCGCATTTACGTCATAGATGTCTATGGGATCTAGTAACCACTTAACACCAGGTGGGCTGTGAGCTCGTCCACCTATGTAAGCAATAATAAAAAAAAAGAAAAAAAAAGAACTTCGAGGGTATTGATAACTGGGGTAATTGATAATTGAGGGGCTTGCTCATAATCCAATATGCAGTTCATGGATCCGCAACATTTTCGTCCGGCACCAGAATTCGAAAGTGTCAACCCGTTTACGGGTCGTCAGCATAGAGTAAATGCAGGGTGCGCATAAGTTCGGTCTGGGTCTTGAACGAACTGTGTCTGTATTTCGGGACTCGAGAGATGTTTCTCGCTTACCACTTTGTTTGGTGCGGAAATTCGATGCGCTGTGTAAACTATTTGTTACTTTATCTTGTTTGACATCATGGTTATGTTATTGATATCTGTTCTGATCTGAATGATATTTTTGTCGTTTGTAATTAAATCATGTGATGAGCGATACTCACCTCCCGAGTTCAAAGGGTTAATAATTGTTCATGCATACCTCTCCCTTTGACAAAGCTTGCCTGCTGCTGGATTGCTGGATTCGTTGAACTTTGATTGAATGATATTCGAGAACTAAGATTCGACAGCAGTCACAATGTATTGTGGATTCCACAAATGGCACCGGCATTACTGTGGATATTTACTGTGAGCTACTGAGGACATAATGATGAAGAATCTCGATAATTTCTGGCCAGCCTTTGTTAAGCGCTTGTCACCACTGCTCCTGCACGACAATAATATACTCAACCTCATATGGCACAACATATGGTCTCTAAGCTACAAGTGCTAGATTTTGAAGTTTTGTGTCATCTGTCGTAATCACCAGACCTTGCGGCAATAGACTTCTATTTTTTCCACAGTTTGGACCACTTGACAGGGCAACAATTCAATACTTGAGGGCCAGCACGAAATACTTTTGAAGAGTTTATTGGCTCCCGTACACCTGACTTCATCAAGAAGGTCATTGAAAAATTGTCACTGCGCTTGCTGGCAAAGATGCATCGATACCATCCATGGGTGTATGTTTTCACACATGAATTCATAAAAAAAAATGACCTTCACTTTCTGCCTACTAAAGGGCAATTTTGTAAGTAAAAATCTAATATGGCGTAACTTGGGTCATTTATATTTTGCTTTATCTCACAGGAGTATCTATAGAACAGGCTGTAAATGATATAATAATAATAAAATAATGATACTGAAATGAAAACGTAATAACATAGAGCTTGATAATGAAATGTTTAATACTTTTTATAAAAAAATTACATAAAGACAAGACGAATTAAAAAAAATAAAATAATATATATCTTATCAACATGTAATATCTTAGCAACATTAAATAAATACAATTTGTATTTATATAAGCAGTAAATACTTGCAGTATGTACTTAAAAAAATCTACTTATTCTCTATTTTATCAGGTGATAAATTCAACTTGGCCTGTATTATTGGATCGTATATAAGAACTCGGAATCGGTTAGCCAACATTAGTTGTTGCAGCAGATTGTTCGTGATCATGTTGGCTCTAAGCTTGGTCGTGGCTGTCGCAGCCAACTTGTTCGCTTCCACTGTATACGCCCAGAACTACACTGAAGCTCAGCTTAGATATTATGACGCCAACAATGCCCTTTGTGGAATAGGTATCGACGTAAGTGTAGCTTTGTTTTTTTAAATTTCGATATTGGTAGTTGAATGTGATTTCTGTACGAAAGCCGCCAACCACGATAGGGGCATCGACAGGTGGCACTCTCCAGGACCTGTGGAACTACATGGCCTCGGATTTACTGAGTGCCACGTCGAGGCCCAATCTCCTAATTTTGCCGACGACATTCGCCCCCCCAGCGGTGGCAAGACGAGCAAACTCAGCAAGCCTCCCCCCCGGCCACGACCAGTGTGTCGTCTGCGTCACAGATTACGCTTAGGCCCGGGAGGAGGGCACTCCTCAGCACCCAGTCATACCCGATATTCTACAAAAGTGATGCGAGGAACCACCCCGCTTCGTCCTCGACCCTAATTGGATGTGGACGCATGGGCGCCCACGCCGCCACCGTAGAGGCTTCCATCGGTATCGCCTTATTCAGGCGCTTATGTGCCAACCTGGGGAATGACCGGGACGCAAGGCAGGGGGGATCCTCTTGAGCGTCTGCGACTGTGGAGGGCGGAGAGATCAAACCGAATATATCGATAATCTGACACCGTTTCCACCCTCTCCAAAGCCCTCCAGTCGCGGATACGGCACGGAATGGCCGGGCTCGCGAACGTAACGTCCACAATAGACTCGCCCTGCCACCGCACGCACGTCGCAACCGACCCCGTATTCAACAAACAGAGGCCGGCTGCGTTTGCCCACCTCTTCAGTAGCCTACCACGAGCGTCCGAGTGGAGGGAGTCCCTCGCGACAGACTTCGCACTGAGGTCCCCTGTGAGATTCACTGGACGAGGAGCGAGGCGGTGATCAATCGCCCCGATCTCGCCCAGGAAATGCCCGAACTCGACCGTAGGCCTGTTCGGAGAGAAGTACGCCCTGATCACGACGGTCCCTTAAAGCTGCACCGCGACGAACGCTTGGCCCCGCTTTATGGTCCGGCTAGCCGCGGCGGAAATACAGACCGCTTAGGTCAACCGACCTGGTGCACCTAGCGAAGCCGTGCCCGGTACTAAGGCACCGAAGGCATCGCGACGTGGAGACGCACGTAGTCCACTATACAACCCACGCGCATCCCCGGATCCCCCGTCGCGATTTATTCACATAACATTTTTTTATTAATATCTTAATAGCAATCCCAATCTATGCAAACTAGTAACTAGTTATTCTATCGGTAATTGTAGACTGTTTCATCAAATTGAAATTTTTTGTAGCAATGGTATCAATATGAACCCGAAAGGAATCAGTTCTCCACAGCGCTTCCACTATTGTTCATGTTGAGTGAACTCTCCTTAAACAGCAAAGAGGACACTACAGCGGAACTGTACAATAACCTTAATTTGCGATCGGAAGATGAGGTAAGTATTATCTTCAAATTTATGCTAACGACATGCGCTTGTAATGAAATTCACTTTTCACGTAGTCTTTTGGCTTTGATATACCATTTTTCATGTTATATACATTAATATGTATGAAATAGTATTTTATTTTGTAATCATTTCATTATTACAGGTCCTAGGCGCCAACCAGATTGTCTACGGAAATATCAATAGAAAGGACGAGGTTTACCAATCCACTGTGACATTGAACGCCTTCACTGATATCGATTCTCCATTCTCTAACAAGTTCATACTGGATTTCACTAATGTTTTCAATGGAACCGTTAAAAATATTGACTATAGTAATGATGCTGTCACAACTATCAGGGATTCGGTAAGCGTTTTTCACTTTTGCATTGTGTCGTCATCAGAAATTGAGATAAATATCAATACATAGGCGGCACTGAAAATTTCGAGAATTAACGAAGTGACACAACATTACTATTTAAAAATGTATTTATTGCTTTTCTAAGTATTCTCCGCGAAATTTGACACATTTTTCCATACGATGGAACCAATCATTGAAGCAACCATTCCATTCGGAAGTTGGGGTCTCCAAAATGGCCGTTTTGTAGGCGTCCACAGCTTCTTCAGGTGATGAAAATCTCTGTCCACGCAATTTATTCTTTATTTTAGAGAAAGTATAGAAATCATTAGGGCTTAGGTCGGGGCTGTACGGCGGATGGTCTAATAATTCTGTTTTCTTGCTCTAAAAACTCTTTTGTTCGGTGCGCGGTGTGAGAACTCGCATTGTCGTGATGGAGGATGATGCGGCGGTTGCAGTTATCTTTACGGAGTTCAGAAACGGCCTGTGGCAAACAAATGCTAGCACACCATTCTGCCTTAACCGTTATTTGTCCCTCAAGAGGAATAGTCGTAACATGGCCGGTTTTGGAGACAAACGTGGCCACCATTTTTTTTGCAACACTCCGTGAACGAACAATTTTTGTTGGCTTTAACTCATTTTCGAACACACAAACTCGTGACTGGTTTTTTGTTTCGGGTTCGTACGCGTATATCCAGGATTCGTCACCTGATACAATGTTGTATACAGCATTTGAGGATCCTGCGTGGAATATTTCGAGAGTTCTGACGTACCAAGTAACGCGAGCTGCTTTTTGCTCTTCACAGAGCGAATGCGGTATCAATCGGGAAAACAACTTTTTTACACCTAATTGTTCATGCAAGATTATTTGTATTTGACTCATGCCAATGTCTAAAGTTGCCTGAATTTCGCGGTATGTCACATGTCGATCTTCCTCAATCAGCTTACGCACAGCATCAACGTTTTCTTGGGTGACTGCAGTTTTTGGACGACCTTGACGGGGATCATCACTGAGCTTGACACGTCCACGTTGAAACTCAGCAAACCAGCGATAAATTGTGGTTTTGGATGGGGCTTCATCACCAAATGCAGAAATCATCCGGTCAAACCACTGTTTGTGTTAAACCACTTCGAAAGTCATAATAAATCATCGCTCTTGAATTTTCTCGAGTCAATTCCATTTTCTCAACGACTAAACAAGTTTGACAAAACCTCGTGACAAGACCGAGAATCTTTTTTTAAATAAATAAATGGTATTCGATTTTTAAAACCAAGGAGTTTTCAATTAAAAAGATTTTAATATGACAGGAACAGTGGAAATATTCCATTCCCGATACTTTTAGTGCAGCCCTCGACATATATATGTCACGTCGCGGCTTGTAATATTTTTAGTCTTAACTTATTGAACTTAAGTCAATTCACTTCGGCACAAACGTAAAGGCCATGGTTTTATGGAAGCTTTGACTTAATATCTTATTGATTTTCTAGTAAATTATGTGTTCGATAATTTGCAGCTACAAAGCGACAGCGGAAACGACATAGAAATTGCTCTGAAAGACGGCGACATCGATAAGGAAACCGGTATAATTCTCACAGCTTACACTAACATTTATGTGAGTATTTTCATAATTCATTTCGTTTATTTCGATTAAAAAAAACATAAAGTATTTTATTTAGAACCTGTAAAATATACCAGCCAATTTCTTAACAGGCAACACGTTTCACTTTTCTTCCTTTCACCTCTCTATAAACAGAAGCCTACTGCAGGCACTACTGTGATGCGTTTCGGTTTGAAGGGTGGGGCAGCCGTTGTGACTATACTGAGACCTTAGAACTATATCTCAAGGTGTGTGGCGCATTTACGTTGTAGATGTCTATGGGCTCCAGTAACCACTTAACACCAGGTGGGCTGTGAGCTCGTCCACACACCTAAGCAATAAAAAAAAAAAAAGGCACTATAATTACCGTAAACTTAACTCTTTGCTAAGAAAAAAGAAATAGTTTACAAAAACTAACAAAATACGCTTTTATAGAAAATACAACTAAAAAATAGAAAATACTTTTTTATAAATTTGAATTAAAAATAGTGTAAGAAAAAATGATTTTATTGTCAGCGATCCTTAATAAGTATACCAAATTTTAAGTTAATCAAACGTTTTGAAGGGGGTCAAATCATGTTCAAAGATTCCGTTACAAACATACATACATACGTCTAAAGCTAATAAAAGCGTATTAAAAATGTAGAATCCTAGTCTTTTAATCTTATTCACCATAGTATAGTAGTACCATTGACATATAATACATATAATATATATCGATTAGTAGTACCTTATTAATCTTAGCTCACGCTGTGTTATAGAAAAGAAACATTGAGTAGATACTCAATGCCAATGCCACTTCGATAAAGTTCTGTTCCTTTATAGTTCCCATGGGGTCAAGCTAGCGACTCATACCGCCCGTACAAGCAGATCGACATTTCATTCACAGCACTAGACGGAACACAAAGTAATAAACAAGCATGGTACTCGGAGGGTGCGGGAAAATACGCGGAAATCGAAAATCTTGGCATCAAGGTACATACTGATCTGTTTAAATTAAGTTCATGTTCAATTTACATTTCACAAATTATATGTTTTTATTGTGATCGTCGAATTGTACTCTCTTTTGGTTTTCATTCGCCAGGTCTTCCAGTTTTATTTGAGAGGTGATATTTCCGTCGTCTTGGGGACTGCATTAAATGACAACGAGGATCTTAGCGTCGCATTTAACAAACTCCGCGATCCCGCGACGCTGCCCTATATCTTGACTCAAACCGAGTCTAAATACTTGAAGCTCGCAGTTCCGATCGAATTGACAATTAGAGATTCACGTGATTATGTACCTGAAGTTAAAAGGGTCTGTAAAAGTTATTTATTTATATATAATTTTAACAGAAAAGATTTATTTACACAATATCACTAGGCTATTTCAATGGTGAAACTGCGGCTATACTATACAAATTGAGACCTATACCATATTATGTCTGTCAGGTGGGTGGCGTTATTCGCATTGGGGTCTCAATAGATCACGGAAACTATTTAACTTCATGTCACATGTCTATGGAATAAATAAAAAATACCCTTATGCACACGTCCGGCGCATGCGGCGTTGAGGGGCAAATGAACTTCGGCAAATGCTCACACGTACTAATGACAGATACCTTGATATTGACAACTGCAGTAGAGCCACACAGTCTGATATACTACGTTACGCTCATCTGTGAATTAGTGTCCATGGCTTACCGAATGTGGTTTATGTAAGGCCACTGTTTTTTTAAATAAAAAGCTCAAACATTTCTACTTTAATTCCTTATTTGTAATAACCGTAAATTTGCAGGCCGGACTCTTGACAGAGATTTTTGAGAAAAACTTCGACGGCTTCGATACGGTCTATGACAATAAATCAGGATATATATCCCATATGCTGAGCCATATGCGTATTGACTTCGAACAGCCCACAGAAGAGCGTAAGTGAATTTACAATCATACAGCCTCCCGAATGGTAATACAAAATTTTCAGAGCATAAAGGAAGAACTTTGGTATACTCAGTATCAGGCAGAGATGGATAACAATCTATCTAGGTATTTACTTACTGGAAGGAATTTCGTGAAGGACTCTTACCATGTTGGGATGTTATCATTGTCTGTTTCTGCTGCAAGCCAGTCATTTGTTCCGGTTAGTCCTTACACAATACGGTTGAGACATCGACCTCATGTCTCAAGGTGGATAACGGGATTCAGATAATATAATGTATGGGCTCTAGTAACTCTTCCAGCATCTACTATTTCAAATTACCCATTAAAGAATTAATTAAAAAATTCAGAAAAAAAGAATCGGTATAGCCCGCATATTTCAAACAGCATATGATATATTATTATATACATACATATATTCATATGTTTTAGAAACAGCACATACAGTGCTGCATAGTCGGTTAGCAATAACAATAAAAATATTTTTTTGCAACTTTAATTGAGTTTAAACATATTCGCCCATTTGCACTGAACTATCTAAGCACCTTGGCATGATGCTTAAACGAATTAAATTTATTTTGAATACATACGCAATTATAGGGAATATCGCTCTGTGTGATACATATTATGTATGTATATACTTAATCTGGCCATAAATACTGTTACAAAGGAAAACAAAAAAATCTATGGCAAATAATATTTATTACTTTTACAGTGTGTTAGTTTTATACATAAATATAAAACAATTTAAAATATAAACTCCAAACTCCAACTTATCATGGCATTTAGAGCAAGCCGTACTCTCTAAAACTGACCATAAATCATAATCCAGCGGATTAAGATCGGGACTAGACGACGGCCAGTCTTCAGCGCTGATGAAGTCCGAACCATTCGTTTTCAACCAAGATTGCGTAGACCGAGCTTTATGACCTGGCGCCGAGTCTTGCTGGAAGGACCATTCTTGAGGCTTCACTACCTTCTCAAGAATGGTATCTTGATACACTTGTGCCGATGTTTTGATACCTTTTTCACAAAAGTATTGCCCAGTCACTCCTTCATAGCTAATACTCCACCAAACCATCACTGAAGTCGGATAGTGCCCAGGTTGCACTCTGTAGACTAATTGGGAAGCTTCCTTAGAGCTTTGAGCATAAATACGGTCATTTTGTTGGTCAAAATGTTACTCAATTGTAAAAAATTTCTCATCCGTAATCAAAAATTTTCTATGACCTCCCTTTGCGTACCGCTTCAGTAGTTGTTTCGATTTTACCACCCTATTCTCTTTTAAAATATTATCAGTTAAGAAATGATTAGTACGTCTCTTATAGGCTGCAAGTCCTAAATCATCTTTTAAAATACGCGACATGGTTCTAGGTGCTATCTTCATCTCCCGAGATAAAATCTTTTGGTTTCGGACAGGATTTCTTCGAATTCTTTCGCTTACTGCTTTGACCACCTTTTTCGTACGAACACTACGTGGACGGCAGATCTTTTTCTGTCACAAACAGAGGAGGTCTCATTGTACCTATTAATAGCCCGGTACACAAACATTTTACTAATACCAAGCGTATGGAGAGTTTTAAAAATTGCATTTGGCTCCATACCTACTTTGTGTAATGCAATCACAGCGATTCGGTTCTCTTTATCACCCCACTCCATTTTAATATCGCAAAATATTGTAGAATGTATTGGCGCCAAAATGAGAAAACTCAATGAGCAATCATATAAAAATGACAGATTCCAAATTCAAATGTAATATTTTGTTTATTTTTAATTGTAACAGTATTTATGGCCAGACCAAGTACAAATGTATATAATCGACTTTTGGTTGGAAAGCTTGTAAGTTTAAAAAAATTATGATTTAAATATGATTTATTAACTTCATTACAGAAGCTGAAAGCGTGGTTGCCGAGCCAGACTTCATCTTCAACAAGCCCTATTTCTTCTTGATTCTCAACAAATACAATGCACCAGGTTTCGTTGGCCTTATTACGCACTGAGTTTTAAAAAAGTTATCAAGATTCAGGACGAAATTCAACGTTTACATTCCAAAATGTATTGAATGTTGTTTAATAAAATAAATAAAAAATCAAATCATTACTTACGATACATTTTAATTTAACACTTTCCCTTTGCTTAACCGTCGATTGAAAACTGGTAAACACATATTATTATAACCAACATGCCTATTTTTTAAATCAGCCTAAGGATTGGTATCATCATGATAAGGATCGGTGTCGCTGATTATGGCAATAATTAGGTGCCCAACAACACTATGACAATTTTATTGCACACCAATTATTCATCATCAACATTTGCGAACAAATGCACGGCCTCTGTAAGATAGCAATATATTATTATATAAGATAAGACAATAAAGTTAATAAGTTTTTTTTTATTAAAATTATGTTAATGCTAATTACTAAAAGTATTAGTATGGAGTTTAGCCTCGAATAAAATATATATGAATTTTTATACCAAGAAACAGTATAGATTACGATGAAACTAATTTTAAAAATGGCATCCATTTTATTCGTAATAGGACGACCAGAGCGACGTGCATCTTTGACATAAAAATTTCCGGATTGAAAACGCTTAAACCAAATTTGTGCTACTCTAACAGACACTGCGCTAGGTCCATAAACATCGCAAATTATTTTCGCGGCTTGCTTTACTCTTTTACATTTTTTGTAGTAAAATTTTAAAATGTATCGAATTTCTTCATAAGATTCACTCATCTTGATTGTACGAAAAATAAATTAAAAATTAATTAAATTTCAAAATTTGAATTTGGAATTATCTTCTTTAAAATTTTAACTTTTAATGATACCAAAACCAGCCAGATACAAATAGTTAGTAGCCATAGAGGTTTTATTACAAGTTCATACATACTATAATGCGAAAAGACTTTTTCCTCAGCCTATTATATTATATTTAATCAACACTAAAACATTATTAAAGTTAAACAATGTTGCTCAAACAAATTGAAGCTTAAAAGAAAAGTCACCCAAAATTTAAATTTGAGTCCCCTTAGAACTAAACATTTTCACGGAATGTTAATAAAATGTAGCTTTGAAATTTATTTCTAAAACTACACTAACTAAAACTACTCTTTCCATTAACTTTTCCTTAATCAGTTCATGTTGGAATTTCGCCTTAGAACTAAACATTTTCACGGAATGCTAATAAAATGTAGCTTAGAAATTTATTTCTAAAACTACACTAACTAAAACTACTCTTTCCATTAACTTTTCCTTAATCAGTTCATGTTGGAATTTCGCCTTAGAACTAAACATTTTCACGGAATGTTAATAAAATGTAGCTTTGAAATTTATTTCTAAAACTATACTAACTAAAACTACTCTTTTCATTAACTTTTCCTTAATCAGTTCATGTTGGAATTTCGCCTTAGAACTAAACATTTTCACGGAATGTTAATAAAATGTAGCTTTGAAATTTATTTCTAAAACTACTCTTTCCATTAACTTTTCCTTAATCAGTTCATGTTGGAATTTCGCCTTAGAACTAAACATTTTCACGGAATGTTAATAAAATGTAGCTTTGAAATTTATTTCTAAAACTACACTAACTAAAACTACTCTTTCCATTAACTTTTCCTTAATCAGTTCATGTTGGAATTTCACCTTAGAACTAAACATTTTCACGGAATGCTTTGAAATTTATTTCTAAAACTACACTACTCTTTCCATTAACTTTTCCTTAATCAGTTCAAGTTGGGATTTCTCTACGAGAAAATCGCTTATCATTGAACATCACGGCTTGTAATAAATGTTACCTAAATAAATTTTTGGCTAAACGTATTATCGGCTGACTCAATAGTACAGTAGTTAGCGCCGTTGACTGTTACGACGAGGGTCGTGAGTTCGATCCCACATCGAACAAGCATGCGTATGATGAATAGGTTTGTTTGCTCTTTTCCTCGGTGCTTATTGTCTATATATGTATACATACATAATATGTATATATTTTTAGACGTATATGTGTGTCAGTCTTTTGTACCCTTAACACAGCGAATCCTGATTTGGGGCCGGATAACCGGATGTGATTTGTTCCCAGTTTTTATTTTATCTTTTGATGAATCGAATCATCGACATATTATGTGCTAATATTTATTTAATAGTTCATTACGTAAAATACGTGTATACATAGTTATTTCAATAAATATACCGTAATTTATCCTGCACTGCCTTTGGTTAGGTGGTAGAGGATGCCTTAGAAATTAAGTCCGCCATCATATCAAATCTAAATCAAAGATATCTAATCATGTTCGTTTCAAACCAAGAGTGTATTTTAATTAACCCTTATAAATTTAATATTATATCCTTATATCGGTTAATATATTTACAGGCTGACAAAAAACCTGAAAACACTACAATAAAGATCTAGTGGCAGCCTTTTTATTTCCTCACAATTCAAACTTGCAAGCCGTCCGTCAGGAGTTAACAAAACTTTTAATTGAAGTCAAGGAATCAGTTTAAAATGCCTCATTTCTTTATGATAATCAGACCTTGGTCAAGGTCATTATATTCAACACACAATCGCTGAATAGATGATCGCAGCTATCAGAACCATAGGAACTAACAGCTACAAATAGGAATATATCGCTGTAATCTTAAGACAAAATAATCTTTTTTTTTATGATTGAAGGATTGGTGAAGGAAGGTGGCCCTGGGGCCTTTCCAGTTTCACCAGGACAGGTGGACGAACAAAGGCTCAGCCAGAAGGGGTGAAATTTGCTAACAGCTGCTGAAGCGCATCCGAAGGAGACCTATCAACTCAAGAGCAGTTGCTGCGCAAATGAGTCTACTACCGGATCGAAATTGCAATCCGCTGAGAAGATCCGGCGAGAAACTCAGTCGAACTCTTTGGCGATTCCGAAGAATACGGCTACCGGGGTCCGTAAGCCTGCTCCTAGTGTTAGAGTTGAAGGCGTCTAATGCAAAGGCTATTGGATCTCATGAATCCGTAAGGACGTATTTAGGGCGTCGACGGTGACTGGCTCCTGCGTATCAGGATTCGGGGAGTAGTCAGCGGTGGCAACGATAAGATGATTATCATGACGCATAGTCTTATCGAAGTACCGTTCCGACGCTGACTTCATGTATTTCCGGATCGACTTAAAGCCCAGATGATCGTGTAGGTCAACGTTCCTCACGAACCATGGAGCTCAGACGGCTAACCTGCAAAAGCGGGATTGTAGGGTTTAGAGGGTGTCTATGTGTGTTCGGGCCGCGTGAGCGAGCACCACACCCGCGTAAGTCATATCGGGCCTTATGAAGTTTTGTAAAGTGTCACGTTCTTCCGAAGGGACATTTTACTCCGCTCACAGATCATAGGATAAAGTCGCCCGAGAAGAAATGCCGCGCGGTCACTGATTTAATGTGCGGTCGGAATGTCATCGATGCATCCAGGGTAACGCCCAGGTGCTTGACCTTCCTGGCCCAGGGTATGAGTTGGCCGAAGAGGGTGATCGGGGGTGTGAGATTCCTCCTCCTAATCTGCGAGGAAGTCCGTGTGGGGTTTTCTCCTTTGAAATAGCACCGCAGTACTTTTCGCTGTTACGATTTTAAATAATAAAACGATTTTATCGTAAATTTTGTTTTATTTTCTCCCCTTTCCACCTAAGAATACTTACAAATGCCGTCTTTAATTAATTCTGGATTTTTCTGTCGTGCATTAGGCATGCGATTTTTCTCGGACAAGTCCGTAGCTATCACGAAAAAAACTTAAAAAAAAAAACTATAATAAAATCAATGAATAGATGATAGAATGATTCAATTGATACATTCTCCATGATCGTGTTAGCGTGGGCTTTAACTTAATTAAATAAACAGGCAAAACATTTAAAAAAAAACGTGTGGCACCCGGGAACTGCCGCGGTAAAGCTATTGCATAGCATTTTTTATCAACTTATGCAATTACAGGGTGGCCCATAAGTCCTTTGAAAAGTAAAATTTGAATAAAACGAACAGGGCGCGCGTGAGCGGTGCAGGGGAAGCGGGGGGAGTAACTTCGGTTTCTGGGATTTAGTCGCGATCAGGGGGGTGCAACTCCCATACAAAGGAAAATAACATACAACTAGCGTCATCTTACTCCTGTGGCGACGTCATTTTTGTAACTTTTAGGCATTAATGATCTAATAAACTCACTAGATGGCAGATATGAGTTCTGACTCAATAAAAAATGTAGCGTACTTTGAAGCAGTGCTTCCACTTTTAGGGAATTCTCCCTTTTTTAGGGAAAAATAGCTGATATTTTGGATGATAAAGACAATTTAAAAAATACCAGGATTTAGGATATTTCGGGGTAAAAAGCAAAGCCTATACTAGTAACTGTTGTGAATTTTAAAATAAACGATAATTAAAGTAAAACAATGAACATTTTATTTTATGGAGAGAGAATGACATTAAGTCGAGTTGACAATAGTAAAAGAATAAAACAGAGTTGTGTATAAAAACTATAAAGGTTTGATTCAACAGTAACCCTCTAGTAAAGTAAATCATAGATTAAGCCACTGCTTTTTCTTAGGGATTCCCCAGAATCCCAATAAGTATAATCCGCCAAATTTTTATTTACCTATTTTCGTTGATGTCACCAGAACTTACTTGTATTGTAATATACAGGCACTTCATGTACCATGAAAGATTATCATGGTAATTTCATTTACGAAAACCTTGTAATTGTCATTTCACTTTTGCTAGCAGTTCCTTCTTCAAAGACTGAGGTGGAAAGATTATTCAGTGTTCTCAAATTTAAAAACTGACAAAAGAAACAGGCTTTCTAATGAAACCCTGAACGGCTTGCTTCATAGAAAGTTCCCAACTTTGCCAGCAAACAATTGCTCAATTTTAGAACCGAACAGTGTTAGGTTGTGCAGCAAAAGAATATAAAAGCAATGCGTCGACTTCCTTGAAAATTCTAATCCTATAGATCTATGATCTTCTGGGGGCGTTTATATTATATATACCTACATTAAATAATATGCTGTGGTTTATTTTCTGTATTTTATTTACGCTTTCTATATAAAGGATTTATGAAAGTTGTCTAGGAAATTTTAGGGTAAATTCAAAAGAAACTAGGGTAAAATGTGTTAAAAAAAACGTAAGTGGAAACACTGCTTTGAAGTTTTCAAAATTCCAGGGCCGTAAAACAATCTCAAAAAAAAAAAAAGTTTTCAAAATGTCGTAACGATTTAATTTTTTAAATCGTTTTTTTTTGGTCTTGGTGTGAGTTATTTTACGTTGTAGTATTAATTTAGAGCAACTTTTAGCTTTATGAGAATATTAGACGATTAGACATTGAGAAACTCTGTTTTGAATTCTCTTTAGACATAACTTGGCTCCAATACTTTTTTCTTCGTTAGCGTTTCGTAAGCCTGCGTAACTATTTTCATTTCTTACAGAATGTTTATTATTAAAAATCAGCATGCCTCGAAGATCGAAAATGAAATGCTATTTCGGATGCCTTGATAACGGTGAGTTTACACTATTTTCCCGGTATATTATTTGCTAACAGAATTATTATTCATAATATAATTAAATGAATTAGCACCAACTAATGGTCCTTCCTATTTCTGCTGCCTAGCTATCATATATGTTAAGTTTTGATCAAAACAGTCGGTATTAAGTCTCGTACTATCACACACACACCTCAGATAATAAAATTGTCTCGAGTGGGTGGAAGTATTTATGTTTTGCAACTCAGCGTATTATATGCTTATTGTCAAGTGGGCCCGAACTAGTTTTTTGAAATGATCAATCAGTCATGCTTTCCTGTTTAAATAAAATACAGCACAATTGATCTCACATCCAAAGTTAGATGATGGCATTCACGTTTTGTTTCCTGGTGTTTGATAACTAAGTTACACCAAGTGGCCTGTGACCACGTTCATCCTTCTACCCAATATAAAATAATGTTTTTATTTTTGTAGACAAAGGTTTGATAATGACAAAATTTTATGGAAAAATTATAAGGAGCACTAAAATGTCTGAAACATGAAAAGATTGATGCACTATATTTGAACCAGAACGTGTTATGTAATATATTAATTTGTAAGTAAGATTACATTAACACTAAATTTTTCATGGTCGTATTTTTTCAATATTTGTTACATACTTAAGATACTTTGTTTCTCCGTTTCAGAAGAGAAACTGATTCAGCAAGGAACGTGAACTCTCAAGGGTACTTAATTTTTTTCAAATATGTTTATAATTGATAAATTAATAATTGAAATAGTTCATAAGAACTAAATTGATGCCAATTTTGTTTTAAAATAGGTTGTTTAGTTCTTATAGTTATAGTATTACGTTTGAATAGTTGTAATTAGTAAGTTAGTAATATATGAAAATACTGATATAAATTTTTGTAAATAACCTTTTGTAAATTCTACGAGAAGATGATTTTAATTAATGATCAAAAGTCAACGGTCTTTAAAAGCATTATTTGCAATTATTTAGATTAACTGTGGAATATATTTGCTAAGTTGTGTTTTCTGTATGAGCAGATATAAATGAAAATGCCCAAACATGATTATGTTTCTTACATTTTCATTATGTGAAATCAATATGCTTGTGACTGAGTATATTAATAATTTATTAAAACTTAAGTGATAGACAGCAACCCCTATGGCACTGCTGAAGTTTATAAGCACTGGTGACCACTTATCATGGGCCGGGTTGCGTGCTCGTCTGCTGTTGAGTGCAATAAAAATTTTCGAAACCCTTTCTATTATTTAGATGTAATATTAGTGTACATTTAATTTGGATTAAAAGATAAATTTACATTTTATGTTTGCATGTGTATGTTTATAATTCATTTGCATGTAACGAACACCAGTTTCTTTTGTAACAAAATGTAAACTAATGGTTTGTAATGAATGTAATTAACTTTAAGATGATTTTCTTTCAATCTGCTGTTTGTTTCATCTAGTATTACCAAAGCTAAAGCATCAGAAACGTCAGAATAGAAATAATTTAGATAGGGAATAAAAGTATAACTAATGTAATCATGTCTAAGATTACTATAAGCGTCATTAAGTACAAACTATCAATATTTAAGAGTACTTTAAATCATCATTACATTTTTTAAACATTTTTTGTTTTTAAATCATGTAATAAAACGTTTGTGCAGAACAAAATGTCACATGTTATGAACATGATTGTGGGTTAATCGTTTCTTAAATTTCTAAATGTTTATAAGAATGCTAAGAATAATTTAGTATTCACTTTAGTGTGTGTATTATCTCTACAATGCTAGTATAAATGACAATTATTGTATGACGAAGCATAGGTAGTGTTTATAGATGTAATATTTTCATACAAGGTCATGATCTGTCACGATCAACTTTAAGCAAGAACTGCTATAGTTAAGAAACAAATTTATTAAATTTAATTCAAATTGTCTACTATGTTTGTAATGGAAAGCTGACATGTTTATATTTCGCACAAATGACTTAAGTGACATTGAATGATTTGATTATCTAGACTTAATTAACTTTTAGATAACTTTCGATTTAATGTTATTAAGTACTCTAGTAGGATTAATCTAGAGGAGTTATTGTTATTCGAAATTTTATACAATTGTACGTTCATACTATCTTTTAACAGTAAATTGTTTGTAATATAGGGAAATTAAATAGCTTACAGAGAATTACAGCTTTTTATTTAAAAAAACTGTTTTCTCTCTGTATGAAAAGGTCTTATCGATTAGAATGCTGAACACAATCAAACGTTCTTTAATATTTCATAAGTACTACCGGGAATTTCAGCGATTCTAAACGATAAGATTTTTTCATAAAGAGAGTTAATTATAAAAAATATTAAAATTACTAAAAAAGCCACCTGGTGGGGGGTAGGGAGATTAATAATCGACAGCAGCGACGCCTGCTGTCCTGGGCTCTAACTAAAGCAAAAATAAAAATGAGAGTTGCGCATCTATCTCAAATATATTAAGTGTATAATCTATGGTCGCGATGGAGCGTTTTACCGGAGCGGACCGTGCGTTTTGTGTGCGCGAGTTTTATAAAAACGACAATTCGGCAACCGTTGCGCGGCGTAAATTTCGAGAACACAAAGGTTTACACAACTTTGACGACACTCCAACTCTTCAAACGATTAAGAACTGGGTTGCTAAGTTCGAGGAGACCGGTTCGACGTTAGATAAACCGCGGTTGGGTCGCCCAAGGACGTCACGTACGGAACAAAACATAGACACAGTGACACAGTCTATTCGCGAAAATCCGACACAGTCAACTCGTAAGCGCGCCAGAGCATTAAACGTATCCAGGACATCGTTACAACATATTTTGAAGAAAGATTTACATATGCACCCTTACAAAATTCAGTTGGTTCAAGAATTAAAGGAAACTGACGGTATTCAAAGACAAAATTATGCGAATGAAATGTTGAATCGGTTTACTTCCTTCAATAACATAATGTTCTCTGACGAGGCTCATTTCCATCTTAACGGGCATGTTAGTAAACAAAATTGCCGCTATTGGAGCCCCATCAATCCAAAACTTAAGCATCAGAAGTCCTTACATAGTCCGAAAGTGACTGTTTGGGCCGCTATGTCAGCCCATGGTATCCTAGGGCCTTACTTCTTTGAGGATGGCAGAGGGCGCGCAGTTACTGTTACGTCGGAGCGATATATGGCTATGATCGAAGAGTTTTTCATACCAGAATTGCAAAACTTTTCAGGCTTTAATGCCAGGACGTGGTTTCAACAGGATGGGGCCACTTCTCACACCTCTAACACTGCTATGCCCGTTATCCGTCAACTTTTTCCTGGCAAAGTTATCTCTAAGAGAGGAGACATTTCCTGGCCTCCACGTAGTCCAGATCTGACCCCGATGGATTTTTTTTTGTGGGGCTACCTTAAGGCTAAAGTATACGACACAAACCCGCGGTCAATTGAGGCCCTAAAAGAAAACATCCGCAGAGAAATGACAAGCATTTCAGCAGTGACGTGCCGCGCAGTCATCGACAATTTTAGACGTCGTTTGCAAGAGTGCCGTGATCGCAACGGATTACATTTAGGAGATGTTATTTTCAAAAAATAATTCCCGTTTTATAAGCTTTTTATGTAAATAAAAATTTAATTCATAATGTAATTAGTTTTATTTTAATAAATTTTTTTTCATATCAAAGGACTTATGGGCCACCCTGTATAATTAGACAATGATAATTTAATATTAAAACAATAATAAAACAAGATCACGCTATATTAAACATTAATAAAAGCAAAACCTTAACTGTCCCCTTCACACTCATAAGCTAGATCGCGCGAGAGAGAGATGGGCAGACTTTTCATGATGCGCATGCAGTGTGACGTCACGCAACGCGCTTATTCACAAACACTACACAAGCGCAACGTGTGAATGTGTTGAGCGGGAGCTACATGGTAGGCGGAGTGAGGGGTGTAAGGATTTTTTCGTGACGGAATTTCATGATTCCGCTCTCAAGCCGCACTCAAGGCCCGCGATAAAAGCTATGCAATAGCTTAAAAATTAAATGGTACATAATCATAAAAGACTCTAAATTTTTTTTAGAAGTTGTTTACTTCACTCAAACAGCCGACGAGGCTTTGTTATATTTTTTCCAAATTTTAAACTTTAAATGGTTCTCTTGTACCTAGTCCACTGAAATTCTGTTACAAATTAAAATGCATTTAATGAAGTAAATTTAATGAAGTAATGTAATATTATTATTAATTATTAAAATTTATACCTACATATCTACTAAAGTCTAAGCAAAAAATTAAAAATATTCTATTCAAAATGGCCACTTTTGGATTTTATACAAGCCTTTAATCTGTTTGGCCACGAATCTATGGATATACGCACTGTTTCCAAGGGAAAATTCGTCGCTGCTTTTTTCAGAGACTCAATGTCGCCGTGTCGCTTAGAGCAGACCTGTCTTCTAAAACTGACCATAATTTGAAGTCTGAAGGGTTGAGGTCTGGGCTAGATGAAGACCAGACTTCAGCTTTTATAAAGTCCGGAAAATTGAATTCAAGCCAGGCTTGGGTAGTTACAGAGTCATGCTGGAAAGTCCACAGTATATTTTAAAAAAGTGTATTGTTGAGATGCTTAACAACATCCTTAATTGTATCTTGATACACTTTGGCTGAAGTTTTCACTCATTTTTCATAAAATGTAGTTTTGTGACTCCTTGATAAGACACGCCCCACCAAACCATCACTGACGCAGGCTGATGACCACGTTGTAACTTTCTGACCACTTGAGCAGCTTCTTTAGAGCTGTGAGTGTACATTTTATCAATTTGCTTATTGTTGTGTTCTTCAGTCGCGAAAATGTTTTCATCGGTAAAGATGATATTTCTGTGCCTTTCACCTGCGTATCGTGACAGAAGGCGTTTTGATCGATCCACTCTCTTTAATTGTAAAGACTGATTTAGGGCATGTCCTGTATATTGACGATAACCACCAAGTTCTAGGTCTTGTTTTATAATAAGCGACAGAGTCCTAGCGGAAATCTTCATTTCTCGCGATAAGATTTTTTTCTCCCTAATGGGGTTTCGTCGAATTTGCTTTAACAGCTCTAGCAGCCTTTGTAGTTCTAACAGCACGTGGCCGCCCCGATATTTTCTGGTCTTCGACAGACGACGTGTTGTTGTATCTGTTGATAGTACGATATACGAACATACGGCTGATACCAAGCTTTTGAAGTGTCTGGAATATGACTGACGGCTCCATACCCACTTTGTTTAAGGCGATCACTCCAACACTATTTTCTTTAACACCCCATTCCATATTGTAATTTGATAATGAACACGAAAAAATATGTGAAATTGCGCAAAATCGAAAGAATTTTTTAAAATAATATACGTATAAACCAAATAGTCTTTCATTTCTCGCAATATAAAATCAACAAGAACTATAAATTGTAACGTTTGTTACAAACATTTTATTAGGCAAATTGAACAGACCTAAAATATCGAGGGCTCGAAAACTAGTGAAGATGACCCATCCTTCAAAAAAGATCACCCGCTTTGTGCGGGGAGGAGCTTAGGCGTGGGGCAGCGTGGTAGGTCGCGTTCCCCCGACCGCTCCGGGGGAAGGTGTAGCGCGGCGCTATCAATCGGGCTCTTGGCCCGTCGACCGAGGGAACCGGCGGTCATGTTGCTGGCGGCCGCCGGTCCGGCGTCTGGGGGACGGCGGGATGGATGTAATGTGCTCTGCGTAAACCCTGTCCCGCCGTCTCAATAACTCCGACTGGGTTCCCATCCGGTCCGGGGTAGGGCGCCGGCTGTGAGCGGCAGGAGTTTTTAGTGAGGTTCGACTCCCACATACCCAACCTGCCGTGCGGGTGGGGATCCGGCGATTTTCTCCTGTGGAAAGAAAAAAAAAAAAAAAAAAAAAAAAAAAAAAAAAAAAAAAAAAAAAAAAAAAAAAAAAAAAAAAAAAAAAAAAAAAATATTGCCACTCCGTACCATGATAAAGCATTAAGTGTGTCGAATGAAGCAGTCTCAGAAATACAATGCATCGGGTGACATTCAATAAGAACAGCAGCTAATGTGACACAGCTTGTTTGCTTAATTTGTCTGGCCAATGTAGTTAAATTCTTTTTGTGTTTTTAATTGATTACTTCCGCCTAGCTTTTCCTATTTTAACAGGTGTCAATAATTGATCTAGGTTTTTTCCTCGAATGGTCAGAATGTATAGGCAGACAGTTAATATCTTTTTAAGTTCCAGATTCATCGTTAACACTTTACTTCTGCCTTTCGTTTTGGTCATTGGAGTAAATTTGTTCGATTCCACTTTATGCACCGACAATTGCGATGAAGTTTTTCATAAATTTTATAATGCAAGCACTATCCTCTGTTGAATCACCTCAAAATTAAGTATACTTTTATAACGTTTGAAAGAAAAAAAATCGAAAGCCTAGTTTCACAGTCAAACGGAATCCAAATTATGTTTAATGTAAAATTATGTTAAGTTATAAGAAAAAACTGTCTAACTATTTCAGTTTCAACCAATTCGTATCCCGTTTTAAGCATAATTTATAAAAACAATAATAATAGTAATTCATAATAAGTCATAATTCTAATGCAAGTTGCAAGGCTTAATACAATTATTATACCTTTTTTTTGACAAAATCTTCAAGTATTTAAATCGCATTTAATTGTGTAATACTATTTTTTTAGTACTTTAGTAATTTGGAAACCAACTTCGTGAATGGTGTGTGAGGATGTTCATTTTACGGGTCGAATTACTATTCAAAGGCAGGTGAATCTTGTTTTTTTTTATGATTGAAGGATTACTGGTGGCCCAGAGGCCATTCCAGTTTTACCAGGACAGTTGGGCGAGCAAAGGCTCGGCCAGGAGGGGTGGGATTTGCTACCCGAGCGCCTCCGAAGGAGACCTAACAACTCAAGAGCAGCTGCTTCGCGAATGAATCTACTACCGGATCGGAATTGCGACACGCTGAGAAGATCCGGCGAGAAACTCAGCGAGTTGATTCATGGGTTAGGTTGCACGGCGAACTCTTTGTCGAGTTCGACGAGTACGGTTACCGGGGTCCCTAAGCCTGCTCCTAGTGTTAGAGCTGAAGGCGTCTAATGCCTTAACTTTGCTTTAACTACCTGGGTTTCAACATCAGTGACAATGGCTCGTGCGAGAAAAAAGTGCACCGGAGAATTGTCATGGCCAAGAGTGCCATGACTCAGCTCGAAAAAATCTGGAGAGATCGCAACATTTCCGTAAATACCAAAAGCAAACTAGTACGGACTCTGGTCTTCTCGATTTTTTCATATGGCGTTGAGACTTGGTCACTGAAATCTGCAGACCACAAAATCATTGACGCCTTTGAGATGCGGTGCTGAAGAAAGATGCTCCGTATCCCGTGGACAGCATTTTAGACTAACGTATCAATTTTGCAAGAACTCAAAATCATCGGAGTGTCTTCGCAGAGTTCTTGAATATTTCGACCACATTGCACGGAAGGATGGTAGGAATCTCGAGAGGCTCATCGTGACTGGTAAGGTGGATGGGAAAAGCCCTCGGACGCGCAGCCCAATAAGTTGGTCCACCAGATCCACACCGCTCTTGATTCGACATTTCACAACGCCCTCCACACCACCAGAGACAAGAATAAATGGAGAAAGGTCTTGTGTGCGAAAGTGATACATAAGAGTGGTCACGACCTTCAGCAGTGAGGAATACGATGCAAGGAGGGACTCGAGAGATGTTTCTCGCTTACCACTTTGTTTCGTGCGGAAATTCGATGCGCTGTGTAAACTATTTGTTACTTTATCTAGTTTGACATCATGTTTATGTTATTGATATGATATTTTTGTCGTTTGTAATTAAATCATGTGGTGAGCGATACTCACCTCTCAAGTGCAAAGGGTTAATAATTGTTCATGCATTCCTCTCACTTTGACAAAACTTGCCTGCTCCTGGATTGCTGGATTACTGTGGATATTTACTGTGAGCTATTGAGGACATAATGATGAAGAATCTCGATAATTTCTGGCCAGCCTTGGTTTAAGCGCTTGTCACCGCTGCTCCTGCACGACAACACTCGACCTCATATGGCACAACAGATGGTCTCTAAGCTACAAGTGCTAGAGTTTGAAGTTTTGCGTCATCTGTCGTAATCACAAGACCTTGCGGCGATAGACTTCTATTTTTTCGAAAGCTTAGACCACTTGACAAGGCTTCAATACTTGAGGGCCAGCACAAAATGCTCTTGAAGAGTTTATTGTCTCTCGTACATCTGACTTCATCAAGAAGATCATTGAAAAATTGCCACTACGCTGGAAAGGTGCATCGATACCATTCATGGGTATAATATGTTTTCACACATTCATGAATTCATAGAAAAAAATGACTTTCACTTTCTGCCTACTAAAGGGCAATTTAATAGGAAAAATCTAATATGGCGTAACTTAGGTCATTTATATTTTATTTCATCTCAGAGAAGTATCTATAGAACAGACTTTGAATGATATAATAATGATAAAATAATGGTACTGAAATGAAAATGCAATAACATTGAGCTATACTTATATAATTAAATGGTTACTAATTTTGGTAGAATAATTCAAAAAAGAAAAGATGAATGATGATATAATAAGAATAAATTTGTACTGAAAATTATGAAAAAAATAATAATAATTTATCATTTTCAAATTAAAAAAATAAAATTGATATTTACATAAGCAGTATGTAGTTGCAGTATGTACTTTAAAAATAATCTACTTATTCTCTATTTTATCAGGTGATAAATTCAACTTGGCCTGTATTATTGGATCGTATATAAAAGCTCTGAATCGGTTAGCCAACATTAATTGTTGCAGCAGATTGTTCGTGATCATGTTGGCTCTAAGCTTGGCCGTGGCTGTCGCAGCCAACTTGTTCGCTTCCACTCTATGCACCCAGAACTACACTGAAGCTCGGCTTAGATTTTGTGAAGCCAACACTCGCCTGTGTGGAATAGGAATCGACGTAAGTGTAGCTTTGTTTTTTTAAATTTAGATATTGGTTGTTGAATGTAATTTCTGTAGATTTACCACGATCTCCGTGTTAAATCCCGAATTGGTGATTTTGTTCTTGTCTCGTTGTATGCTAGTACATAGCATACAACTATGCTATGTAGATTATTTTTTATAACTTAGGTGGGTGGACGAGTTCATGGCTCACCTGGTGTTAAGTGGCTACCGGAGCCCATAGACATCTACAACGTAAATGCCGAAATAGGTAGGGTGGTGGTAGCTACACGTGCCTAAGATGTTCTACCACCAGTAACTTGTAGAATAATTAACAATCAAAAAGAAAAACCTCCTGTCACTCAACAACCCACGTCCGATCCTCGCATAAGACAGACAGAACTCATAAAAAGGCAAAGGGGGAGAGTGAAGCGCTTAGTGTGGAGCACATCTCTCTAATCACCCTCCCTCTCGGGACGCTGGACCGGCGGTCGTCCGCGCCAGACCCTCGGTCGGCAGGCCGCCTAGATGGCGCCGGTTAGAGTGAGTTATCCTACGGAATACCCCGCTGGGTCAGAACCAGCGTGGGTCGAAGATAGCCGGCTTTTCATCAAACGGATGCTCTCGCGTAAAAGGCGTGCAGAGCAGCTTGCAAGTCGTCTTCTCAGGCCCCTTCGCCGGTCCCCATATCGACGTGTGAGGGAGACCCGAAATACTCAGAGAGCTAGGGCTTGAGCGACATCTGCCTCCCTGGCTCCCGCTCGACGCCAGCGGGCTTGTGCGTCTCTCACGCGCTCTGCCGCCTCCGCCATCTGCGAGATGGTGCACTCGCAGAAGTTGAGCACTGCCTTCCACGACTCACGATGTCACAACACTCGGCAATGACAAGTCGTCCCCTATTTTTGCGACAAGGTCACGTCGCCGCAACCACAATGGTGGACTCTGCTGTTGGCTAGGCTCAAATCCGGTGCAGGAACTCAACGAAACAACCATGCACAGTGAGCACCTGCGTGAGCCGGAAAGTGAGGCGTCTTCTGTCACGATTTACCCAATCCAATGCGATAGCCACGGATAGCCCTGAGCACGATGTTTCGTTGCGGCCTTTGCAGCAGCTTCGCTACCTCCACGGCCAGAGACTGGACCCACACAGGCGCTCCGTATAAGACCATTGATCGCACTACCCCTGTATAGAAACGGCGCGTCACTTGGTAAGGCTCCCCGACGTTGGGAAGAAGCCGGCTTAACGTGCCGGCCACCCCCAACAAACGAGGGACCAGGTTCTGAAAGTGAGCACGGAAGGTCCAACGACTGTCCAGAATTAGGCCGGCCGAGGTACTTCAACTGCACCCCAATCTCGATACGAACGCCTCCAACCACGATATGGGCATCGACAGGTGGCACTCTCCGGGGTCTGTGGAACCACATGGCCTCGGATTTACTGAATGCTACGTCGAGGTCCAATCTCCTGATTTTGCCAACGACATGCGCCACCCCAGCTATGGCAAGACGAGCAGGCTCAGCAATGCCCCCCGGTACAAGACCCCACCGTGTTCGGTACACGTGACTGATCTGTCCTCCAAGTAGGAACCCACCAGCCGGCGAAGGTAAGGGGGCACTCTGTGTCTTTCCAGCGCTCCCCCCCCAATCGCGGATCAGGGCAAGGTGTTAAGCGCATTGGCGATATCGAGCACCGCCAAGGTCACCCCACCCCCGGAGATGGCCCGAACGCGAAGGATCGCGTCTACCGTTGACCACACTCTCGGAAGCCATACTGCTCCGCCGACAGATTGGGTCTCACCCCGACCAGACGCTGAATGATGCGGGCCGCCAGAATGAGTTCCAGCAGCTTGCCCACTTCATCCAGCAACACGATGGTACGGTACCGGCGCCCGGCGGATTCCGCCGCCGGGCGCCTCTCCTTTCTCAACAGCACGAGTCTGCCCGTCCTCCACGATGAAGGAAACCGTCCCGATTCGAGGCAGGAGTTGTAAAGAGTCGGTCCACTAGGGCACCAAGAGCCAAGGCCCAAACCCGGGCACGGATGCCGTCCGGGCCGGGCGCAGTGTCCTTAGCGCACATTTTGCGCACGGCCACACAGAGCTCTGCCCCCGTTATGTGGGGCACCTCAGCAGGGGCATCGCCGACGTATTCTGGCTGCGCGCCTATAGCGGGAGTGATAAATCCCTCCCACTCCTGCAGAAACGCTCCATGATCGGGGGGGGGGAACATGGGTGCATTTTATTGCGCACCGTATGATAGGGGCGCCTCCACGAATTCTCATCCAGCATCTCTAGGAGACCCTCCTTGCGCGTTCTGACGCCGCTTTATGGCCCGGCTGGCCCCAGCAGAAACACAGACCGCTGCGGTTAACCGAGCTGGTGCACCTAGCGAGGCCATGCCCGGTGCTAAGGCAACGGAGACACCGCCAGGCACGGGGTTCTTAGAGACGCACGTGGTCCACTATACAGCCCATGCGCAGTCTTCCCGGATCCCCCGTCGAGATTTATTCACATAACATATTTTAATTAATATCTTAATACCAATCCCAATCTATGCAAACTAATAACTATTTCTTCTATCGGTAATTGTGAACTGCTTCATCAAATTGAAATTTTTTGTAGCAATGGTTCCAATATGAACCCGAAAGGAATCAGGTCTCCAGAGCGCTTCCACTATTGTTCATGTTGAGTGAACTCTCCTTAAACAGCAAAGAGGATACTACAGCGGAACTGTACAAAAACCTTAATTTGCGATCGGAAGATGAGGTAAGTATTATCTTCAAATTTATGCTAACGACATGCGCTTGTAATGAAATTCACTTTTCACGTAGTCTTTTGGATTTGATATACCTTTTTTCATGTTATACATTAATATGTATGTATGAAATAGTGTTTTATTTTGTCTTCGTTTAATAATTACAGGTCGTAAGCGTCAACCAGATTGCCTACGAAAAGACAAATAAAAAGAACGAGATTTACCAATCGACTCTGATATTGAACGCCTACACTGATATCGATTCTCCGTTCTCTGAAACCTTCATACAGAATTTCGCTAAAGTTTTCAATGGAACCGTTAAAAATATTGACTATTGTGATGATGCCGTCGCAACTATCAGGGATTCGGTAAGCGTTTTTCACTTTTGCTTTGTGTCGTCATCAGAAATTGAGATAAATATCAATATATGTCACGTCGCGGCTTGTAATATTTTTAGTCTTAACTTATTGAACTTAAGTCAATTCACTTCGGCACAAACGTAAAAGCCATGGTTTTATGGAAGCCTTGACTTAATATCTTATTAATTTTCTAGTAAATTATGTGTTCGATAATTTGCAGCTACAAAGCGACAGTGGAAACGACATAGAAATTGCTCTGAAAGACGGCGACATCGATAAGGAAACCGGTATAATTCTCACAGCTTACACTAACATTTATGTGAGTATTTTCATAATTCATTTCGTTTATTTCGATTAAAAAATACATAAAATATTTTATTATGTACATGTAAAATATATCAACGAATTTATTAACAGACAACACGTTTCACTTTTCTTCCCTTCTCCTCTCTATAAACAGAAGCCTACTGCAGGCACTATCATTACTGTAAACTATATTATCACATTGATAAAAAAAATAGTTTAAAAAAACTAACAAAATACGCTTTTATAGAAAATCCAACTAATAAATAGAAAATAATTTTTAATAAATTTGAATTAAAAATAGTGTAAGAAAAAATTATTTTATTGTAAAAAAAAGCGTGGGGTGCATGGTATAAGTAGTTATAAGTTTTTTTATAAACAGATATGAGTAGAAGGGTTATTTTGATAATATCCTGAAAAGCACCCCACGCTTTTTTACAATAAAATCATTTTTTCTTACACTATTTTTAATTCAAATTTATTAAAAATTATTTTATATTTTTTAATTGAAATGTTTTTTTTCAATTTTTTTTAAATATTGAATTGTCAGCGATCCTTAATAAGTATACCAAATTTTGAGTTAATCAGACGTTTTGAAGGGGGTCAAAATCATGTTCAAAGATTCCGTTACAAACATACATACATATGTCTGAAGCTAATAAAAGCGTATTAAAAATGTAGAATTCTAGTCTTTTAATCTTATTCACCATAGTATAGTAGTACCATTGACAGTACATATAATTTATTATTATATCGATTAGTAGTACCTTATTACTCTTAGTTCACGCAGTGTTATAGAAAATAAACATTGAGTAGATACTCAATGCCAATGCCACTTCGATAAAGTTCTGTTCCTTTATAGTTACCATGGGGTCAAGCTAGCGACTCATACCGCCCGTACAAGCAGATCGACATTTCATTCACAGCACTAGACGGAACACAAAATAATAAACAAGCATGGTACTCGGAGGGTGCGGGAAAATACGCGGAAATCGAAAATCTTGGCATCAAGGTACACACTGATCTGTTTAAATTAAGTTCATGTTCAATTTACATTTCACAAATTGTATGTTTTAACTTTTGATCGTCCTATTGTACTCTCTTTTTCTCTCTTTTCATTTACCAGATCTTCCAGTTTTATTTGAGAGGTGGTATTTCCGTCGTCTTGGGGACTTCATTAAATGACAACGAGGATCTTAGCGTCGCATTTAACAAACTCCGCGATCCCGCGACGCTGCCGTATATCTTGACGCAAACCGAGTCTAAATACTTGAAGCTCGCAGTTCCGATCGAATTGACAATTAGAGATTCACGTGATTATGTACCTGAAGTTAAAAGGGTCTGTAAAAGTTATTTACTTATATATAATTTAAAAAAAAAAGATTTATTTACACAATATCGCTAGGTTATTTCAATGGTGAAACTGCGGCTATACTATACAAATTGAGACCTAGACCATACTATGTCTGTCAGGTGGATAGCGTTATTCACATTGGGGTCTCACTAGATCACGGAAACTATTTAACATCATGTCACATGTCTATGGAATAAATAAAAAATACCCATATGCACACGTCCGGCGCATGCGGCGTTGAGGGGCAAATTAATTTCGGTTTTTTCCCCCTACCTGTGCTGATAGCCTTGAGAGGCTATTTCAGCTTCGCCCTAACGTTTGTAGGTGAGCTCGCGGGGCTCAACCGGAGAGTTGCTAACACTGACCCTAGCAAGAGCAGTGCTTCGCAGAATCTACCACCGGATTGGAAACGCGACCCACTGAGAAGATCCGGCGAGAAACTCAGTGGGCTGTGTCTATGGGTTAGTTCGCTCGTCGAGCCCTTCGTCGCAAGCGACGGGTTCGACGAGGACGGTGACCGGTGCTTGTGGTGCCTAAAAGCACCGTTAATGGATCAGGAGGATCCGTAATGACGTGCTTTGGGCGACGTCGACGGTTTATCATTCGGTCTACTGGGTCGGGTATGTGAATTTCGGCAAATGCTCACACGCACTAATGCCAGATACCTTGATATTGACAACTGCAGTAGAGTTACACAGTCTGAAATACTACGTTATGCTCATCTGTGAATTAGTGTCCATGGCTTACCGAATGTGGTTTATGTAAGGCCACTGTTTTTTTTTAATCAAAAGCACAAACATTTCTACTTTAATTCCTAATTTGTACTAACCGTAAATTTGCAGGCCGGACTCTTGACAGAGCTTTTTGAGAAAAACTTCGACGGCTTCGATACGGTCTATGACAATAAATCAGGATATATATCCTATATGTTGAGCCATATGCGTATTGACTTCGAACAGCCCACAGAAGAGCGTAAGTGAATTTACAATCATACAGCCTCCCGAATGGTAATACAAAATTTTCAGAGCATAAAGGAAGAACTTTGGTATACTCAGTATCAGGCAGAGATGGATACTAATCTATCTAGGTATTTACTTACTGGACGGAATTTCGTGAAGGACTCCCACCATGTTGGGATGTTATATGACATTGTCTGTTTCTGCTGTAGGCCAGTCATTTGTTCCGGTTAGACCTTACACAATACGGTTGAGACATCGAGCTCATGTCTCAAGGTGGATGACGGGATTTAGATAATATAGTGTATGAGCTCTAGTAACTCTATCAGCATATACTATTTCAAATTATCCAATAAAGAATTAAAAAAAAAAGTCAGAAAAAAAGAATCGGTCTAGCCCGCATATTGCAAACAGCACATTATATATATACATACATATATTCATATGTTTTAGAAACAGCACAAACAGTGCTGCATAGTCGGTTAGCAATAACAATAAAAATATTTTTTTGCAACTTTAATTGAGTTTTAAAATATTCGCCCATTTGCACTGAATTATCTAAGCGTCTTAGCATGATGCTTAAACGAATTAAATTTATTTTGAATACATACGCAATTATAGGGAATATCGCCCTGTGTGATACATATTATGTATGTATGTACATATGTAACTTTTGGTTGGAAAGCTTGTAAGTTTAAAAAAGTTATGATTTAAATACGATTTATTAATTTCATAACAGAAGCTGAAAGCGTGGTTGCCGAGCCAGACTTCATCTTCAACAAGCCTTATTTCTTCTTGATTCTCAACAAATACAATTCACCAGGTTTCGTTGGCCTTATTACGCACTGAGTTTTAAAAAAGTTATCAAGATTCAGGACGAAATTCAACGTTTACTTTCCAAAAATGTTTTGATTGTTTAATAAAATAAATAAAAAAATCTGATCATTACTTACGATACATTTTAATTTAACACGTTCCCTTTGCTTAACCGTCGATTGAAAACTGGTAAACACATATAACAAACATACCTATTTTTTAAATCAGTTTAAGGATTGGTATTAGGATGAGGATTAGTGCCGCTGATTATGGCAATAATTAGGCGCCCAACAATACTAGACGATTGAACGCCAATTATTCATCATCAACATTTGCACGGCCTCTGTAAGGTAGCTTATAAAAACATATTACTTTAGCTTTGAATAATAAAGTTAATAAGGATTCATGGCTACGCGGAAAGTGTATATGAATATTACTAAAAGTATAAGTATGGAGTTGAGCCTCGAATGAAATACATTTGAATCTTTATACCAAGAAACAGTCTGGATTACAATGAAACTAGTTTTTGCTTGTAAGCAATAATGGTCTCTGTATAACCAGTCATTTTATACAGCTTACTTTTTCCAATTCTGCCGTGAAGCAGTAATGCGTTTCGGTTTGAAGGGTGGGGCAGCTGTTGTGACTATACTGAGACCTTAGAACTATATCTCAAGGTATGTGGCGCATTTACGTTGTAGATGTCTATGGGCTCCAGTAACCACTTAACACCAGGTGGGCTGTGAGCTCGTCCGCACATTTAAGCAATAAAGAAAAATAAAAAAAGAAATGAAATCAACAAAGGTCTTAAAACACTTAAAGGTTTATTCAATCTTTCTGCCTCGCGTTTGACGCATCTACAAGATAAGTTAACTACGACTCAACGACTCAATTCTAGACAACAAATGCACATGCAGCTCTGGATAATCATCATTTACATTGTGCCTTATGTTTCATATACCATCGTACACACAGGTTGAGATCACAAATTTCCGTTTCTTACCTAACAAATATACAAGATGAGTCATCAGTTAAGTTCTTTTGTTATGAAATATAATATCATATTTTATTTTATATTTTTTTGTTATTATAACATACATATGATATCGAATATTCTAAAAGCTGTTAAGCTATAATAAAATACTTAATTTCGTTTTTTCTTCAATATTAAGAAATAAATCATTCAATTAGTACATTATATTATATTAGATATTCTCAATCTTTTTATTTTCTATTTTTCTTTAAAGCACGACTTTTTGGTTAAATAGAAAGTTTAACAACTACTTGAGCTATTTTTATTTATTTTAAAAATACAATACTAACTATGATTTTCTACCAAATTGTAATTTTATTATAGAACTAGCTTTATGTCCGCAGTAACGCCTGTGTAAACTTAATAATCCATGGACAATGCTCCGTGTTCCGAAGTGGGAAATTCTTTCCCAGGCTTCAAACTATTTCCATACCGAATTATATCCGAATCGCTTCAATGATTTGAAATTAAAATCGTAACAGTGAAACGTACAGACACGTGATATTATATTATTTGTATTTGTAATGAAATGTAAATAAAGAATTAAAACAATCGTTGAATAAAAACTTTTTTTTCACAAATTCATATAAAATTTAAATTCCACTCGCCTTAGAACTAAAAATTGTCATGGAATGCTAACAAGATGTAGCTTTGAAATTTATCTCAAAAAGTATTTATGTACGCACCTAGCTCAATTAACTTTTCTTTTAACAGAATGGTACATTATTAACATTGTTTGAAATCAAAGTGCGAGTAATATAAGTAAAGCTGCAAGCTTAACTTAAGCCGCAATCTTAAGTCTAAGCAGAATTCACACTTAAAACATACAAAACAAGTTTTAACTGGGCCACAAACCGCAACCTAATCCAATTTCACAAATGAAATTATGTTTATATTAAAATATATGATTCCCCGATTTACGAAAAAATTTACTAATAATGTTTTCCTTTCCCTATTTTTTTTTATTGCTTAGATGGGTGGGCGAGCTCACAGCCCATCTGGCGTTAAGTGATCACGACTGGAGCCCATAGACATCTACAATGTGAATGCGCCACCCACCTTGAGATATAAGTTCTAAGGTCTCAGTATAGTTACAACGGTTACGCCACCCTTCAAACCGAAACGCATTACTGCTTCACGGCAGAAATAGGCGGGGTGGTGGTACCTTCCCGTGCGCGTACAACAGGTGCAACGCCTCACGGAGCACATTCTTGTGGGGCTTAATCGACCAAAACCGTTATACACCGGAGCTCTCTTCTTCGACGTCGCAAAAGCGTTCGACAAAGTCTGGCACAATGGTTTGATTTTCAAACTATTCAACATGGGCGTGCCGGATAATCTTGTGCTCATCATACGGGACTTCTTGTCGAACCGCTCTTTTCGATATCGAGTAGAGGGAACCCGCTCCTCCCCGCGACCACTCACGGCTGGAGTGACGCAAGGCTCCGTTCTCTCTCCGCTCCTATTTAGTTTATTTATTAATGATATTCCCCGGTCGCCGCCGACCCAGCTAGCCTTATTCGCTGACGACACAACCGTTTACTACTCAAGTAGAAACAAGTTCCTAATCGCGAGTAAACTCCAGAGCGCAGCGTTAGCCCTCGGACAGTGGTTCCGAAAATGGCGCATAGACATCAACCCGGCGAAAAGCACAGCAGTGTTATTACAAAGGGGAAACTCACCGCTTATTTCCTCCCGCATTAAGAGGAGAAATATCACTCCCCCGATCACCCTCTTCAGCCAACCTACACCCTGGGTCAGGAAGGTTAAGTACCTGGGAGTCACCCTGGATATATCCATGACATTCCGCCCACACATAAAAACAGTCCGCGACCGTGCCGCATTCATTCTCGGCAGACTCTATCCCATAATCTGTAAGCGGAGCAA
This sequence comes from Bombyx mandarina, assembly GCF_030267445.1. Taxonomy (NCBI): domain Eukaryota; kingdom Metazoa; phylum Arthropoda; class Insecta; order Lepidoptera; family Bombycidae; genus Bombyx; species Bombyx mandarina. The sequence continues at coordinate 14,475,328 of NC_143221.1, forward strand.
AATGTCCCTTCGGAACAAGGTAACACTTTACAAAACTTGCATAAGGCCCGTCATAACTTACGCGAGTGTGGTGTTCGCTCACGCGGCCCGCACACACATAGACACCCTCCAATCCCTACAATCCCGCTTTTGCAGGTTAGCTGTCGGGGCTCCGTGGTTCGTGAGGAACGTTGACCTACACGACGACCTGGGCCTTAAATCAATCCAGAAATACATGAAGTCAGCGTCGGAACGGTACTTCGATAAGGCTATGCGTCATGATAATCGCCTTATCGTTGCCGCCGCTGACTACTACCCGAATCCTGATCATGCAGGAGCCAGTCACCGTCGACGCCCTAGACACGTCCTTACGGATCCATCAGATCCAATAACCTTTGCATCAGACGCCTTCAGCTCTAATACTAGGAGCAGGCTTAGGGACCCCGGTAACCGTACTCGTCAAACTCGACAAAGAGGTCGACGTGCAACCTAACCCATGCATGAGCCCGCTGAGTTTCTCGCCGGATCTTCTCAGCGGGTCGCGATTCCGATCCGGTAGTAGGTTCACTCGCGAAGCAATTGCTCTTGAGTTGTTAGGTCTCCTTCGGACGCGCTCGGGCAGCTGTTAGCAAATCCCACCCCTCCTGGCTGAGCCTTTGCTCGCCCACCTGTCCTGGTGAAACTGGAAAGGCTTTCGGGCCACCAGTAATCTCTCAATCATAAAAAAAAAAACCTTCCCGTGCGGACACACAAAACCTCTTCCCGCCAGTAATTACGCAAATTTTAATTTTGCCGGTTAGATTTTTATTACACGGTATTATTCCTTCACCATGAAAAGCAATGCTATCTATTAGTAAATTTATGTGCATAATATTTGGTATTCAATTACGATATAACTCGACGTTATTGTTCCTCTAAAATTCTTTATGCCTTTTATTTCTAAGTGTTGCTGCTAGAACATGAGCCTTTACGGTCACTGATACAAAATCTAATTTTGAATAGTTTAGCGTTCTAGTCAAATTGCGGCACCCTTAAATTAGAGTTTCACGTCGAAACGATTTTCATCCTGCAGAAGAGGGCTATTCGTGCTATTTATAATATGCACCCGAGGGAATCCTTGAGGGACAAGTTTAAGGAAATCAAAATTCTAACTTTAGCGTCCCAATACATTTTTGAAAATTTATTGTACGTGCGTAAAAACATTGTAGAATTCCCCAGAGTCTGCGATTTGCATAATGTGAACACTAGGAACAAACATAGGCTTGCGTTGCCGGCGGCTCGAATTAAGAAAATAAGCAACTCTTTCAGGGGGCTGGGTGTACAGCTTTTCAACAAGATCCCACAAAACGTTCAACTACTACCTGTTCATAGATTTAAGAAAACTGTCAAGGAACGTTTGTGCAACAAGGCATATTATAAAGTTAAGGATTTTTACTAGATGGCACTACGTGGGAATGAGGCGTTCGCTCCTGGCCTTTTCATTTTTCATTATTATTATTATTTATTTGAATTGTATTTTTTTGACTTGTTTTTTTGTATACTGTAAATATGTTTTCTTGTTTAAAAAAAAGAAAATAGTTGAGAAAATACAAACCGCTGAGTTTGTTTCGCCGGTTCTTCTCAGGACTGTGGCTTTTTTTGGAACCGGTGGTAGAGTTAACATTTTCTTTTACATTTTGACATTCAACAAGTGTGTTTTTGATGACATCCAAGTTGAAATAAATGATTTTGAATTTGAATTTTGAATTTGAATTGAATTAATGTTTTATTCGTGTTTTCAATAATCAACTCTTTCCGACATCTATTGGCGAGTAATAATACTATTTTACTTAACTGAGGCCAACCAACCGCTTTAAAGACACAACAAGAAGGCATTATAGAAAAAAAATCATCATCTGAAATCAGCGGGCGCCAAGTCGTCGGTGCGCCCAGTCACGGCCGGAGTTCCGCAGGGGAGCGTCCTGGCACCATTCCTCTACGCTCTCTATACCAACGATATTCCCACGCTCGAGGGCAACCTCGAAGCCTGGGAAGCCGACGTGAAGTTGGCGCTGTTTGCCGACGACAGCCCCTACTTCGCGTCATCCAACTTCCCCTCTGCGGCCATTTCGAGGATGCAGAGGTTATTGGACTTACTGCCCCAGTGGCTGGACCGATGGAGGGTCGCGGTCAACGTGGGGAAGACCGCGGCTATCCTCTTCGGTCCGGTCCGCACAAGAGTCGTCCCGGGACAGCTCAGTCTCCGTGGCGCTAATGTCGAGTTTAGATCCAGCGTCCGGTACTTGGGGGTCGATATCGACCGGAGTTTGAGGATGACCGCCCACGCCATGTCGGCGTTGGCGGCCGCTCGCTATGCGAGATTCCTCCTCCGGCCGGTGTTGGCCTCCAGGTTGCCGGACAGGACTAAGCTCGGCATTTATAAGACGTATGTCCGTTCCCGTATCACGTACGCAGCTGCGGCCTGGTATCACCTCATCCCGCAGGGTATGCGGGAGAGGTTACAGGTCCAGCAAAATCTGGCTCTTCGCACGATAGTCGGAGCAGGGCGTTACGTCAGAAATGACGTAATCGCCCGGGATCTAGATGTGGAGTCGCTCGAGGAGTTCATCCGGAGGCTAGCTCGTAATCTTTATGAGCGGGCTGACGGTGAACCCCACGAGCATCTCCACAATTTAGCTCCCTTGCACGCCAGACCACCTGATGGTCGGGCGCTACCAAGGGAGCTACTGGAACCCCCGGCTATGGTAAGATAGTCGGCTTAACCGGAGTGATATGGGAGTGCTCATAATGAGTGCCCCCATGGGACTGAGCTGTCCACACTCGTCACTTCCCCCACATTGTTGGGGTGCCCCCCTATGGGGACCCATTTTCCACCCCCGAGGGTGGACCACTCCCCCGTTTGGGGAGTGTTTTAAGTCGGCCCCTCCCCGTGACGGACTTCCCCTTCTGGGGAGCCCGGAGCGGGTGAGCGCCTTACTAGTGCTGCGGCTCCCTCTCTGATTTGTAGAGGCGGGCCCCTCGTATCCGCTGACTGTTGTCCTGTTGTTGTTGTAAATAGTAGTTTAGTTTAGTTTTAGTTAGCGTGTAGTTAGTGAGTAAGGAAAAAAAAAAAAAAAAAATTGCTTTAGGAAGCAGAGGGACAGCAGCCGGCGCCGGGGTGTCACCGCCGCGGGCATCAAGCCGTCACCAGACTGCCCATCGTATTATATATAAATATATATAGATGTAAGTTGCCGCCGAACACGCAGCGAACAGCGTACCTATCCCCAAATCCTCCCTGCATCATTTCACCCCTGCCCTATGATGGCAGGGAGTTTCAGCCCGGGTAGTGGGGTTTGCCCCGAGGCCCGTTCCGTGCCCCCGAAAGGGGGTACGACGACCCTTCTTCGTCTCTTCATCTGAAATCAGCTAGAAACTATATCAATAATGATCCGATTATTTTGTTTGGTTTTTAAAATGGTTGGCAGCGTTGCTCAGAGCTTAATGAATAGCTGCAGAAAAGTCTAGAAATATTTATAGACAAAAACAGACGGTAGTTTGCACGATATTCAAATGTCATCGCATACTAGTCGTACACGACCACAAAAGCTGTAAAGTATTTGAAACGTCGAAAATAATATGACAAGGTAATCATTATAACAAAAGCGAGATTAAGCTGTAACAGTAGTGAAAATTGTGATTGCGTGTACACACTTTGGCGTTTTTTTTTTTTTTTTGGTCAGGAGGAAATCGCCGGACTTCCGCCCTCCACTGGGGACGGCGGGCGGAGCATGTCGGAGTCGAACCGACTAAAACCTCCTGTCGCTCAACAACCAACGTCCAAACCTCACATGAGACAGAACTCATGAAAAGGCAAAGGGGGGAAAGTGAAGTGTTTAGTGCGGAGCACATCTCTCCCTTCACCCTCCCCCTCGGGACGCCGGACTGGCGGTCGTCGGCGCCACGACCACCAGCCCTCTCGGTCGGCAGGCTATCCGGAGCCCGCCTAGATGGCGCCGGTTAGAGTGAGCTATCCTACGGAATACCCCGCTGGGTCAGAACCAGCGTGGGTCGAGGATAGCCGGCCTTCCATCACCCGGATGCTCTTGCGTAAAACGCGTGCAGAGCAGCTTGCACGACGTCTTCTTAGGTCCCCCTCGCCGGTCCCCAGACCGACATATGAGGGGGACCCGAAACACTTAGAGGGCCAGGGCTTGGGCGATATCCGCCTCCCTGGCCCCCGCTCGACGGCGGCGGGCTTGCGCGTCTCTAACGCGCCCCGCCGCCTCCTTCTGCGAGATGGTGCACTCGCAGAAGTCGAGCATCGCCTTCCACGACTCGTCGTCGCCGAGCATCGATGCCACAACACTCGGCAACGACAAGTCGTTTCCTATTTTTGCGACGAGGACACGGCGCCACCCCTCCCATGCGGGGCAGGCGACGAGCGTATGCTCTGCCGTGTCCAAGTCGCAATCACAATGGTGGCACTCTGCCGTCGGCTCGGCTCTGATCCGGTGCAGGAACTCACCGAAGCAACCATGCCCAGTGAGAACCTGCGTGAGCCGGAAAGTGAGGCGTCCTCTGTCACGATTCACCCAATCCACAAGGACTGGGCGAATCGCCTCGACGGTCCTACGACCAGCCGAAGGATCGGCCAGCCGCCTGGACCATGATTCCAGCACGGACCGCCGAGATTGGGCCCTCCGCGCTCTGACCACACTGGGGCTGGGACGCGCCACGCCCCGGGCACGAAGGTCAGCCCGCCACTGATAGTCAGCGGCGAGCGCCTCCGCTTCCAGAACCCAAGGCGGCGTCCCAGCCAGTACACACGCCGCCTCGAAGGAGATGGTGCGATAACCACGAATGACCCTGACCGCGATGGTGCGTTGCGGCTTTTGCAGCAGCCTCGCCACCCCACGGCCAGGAACTGGCCCCACACGGGCGCCCCGTATAGGGCCATTGATCGCACCACTCCTGTATAGAGACGGCGCGTCACCTGGTCAGGCCCCCCGATGTTGGGCAGAAGCCGGCTTAACGCGCCGGCCACCCCCAACAAACGAGGGACCAGGTTCTGAAAGTGAGCACGGAAGGTCCAACGACTGTCCAGAATGAGGCCGAGATACTTCAGCTGCACCCCGACCCGATACGGACGCCTCCAACCACGATATGGGCATCGACAGGTGGCACTCTCCGGGGCCTGTGAAACCACATGGCCTCGGATTTACTGAGCGCCACGTCGAGGCCCAATCTCCTGATTTTGCCGACGACATGCGCCACCCCAGCGGTGGCAAGACGGGCAGACTCAGCAAAACTCCCTCCCCGGGCCACGACCAACGTGTCGTCTGCGTAACAGATTACGCTCAGGCCCGGTAGGAGGGCACCCCTCAGCACCCAGTCATACCCGATATTCCACAAAAGAGGGCCGAGCACCGACCCCTGTGGAACACCGCGCACGACCGGGAACCGGTGCACGATCCCACCGTGTCCGGTACATGTGACCGATCTGTCTTCCAAGTAGGAACCCACCAGCCGGCGAAGGTAGGGGGGCACTCCGTGTCTTTCTAGCGCCGCCCCTATCACGGACCAGGGCAGGGTGTTAAATGCATTGGCGATATCGAGCGACACCGCCAAAGCCACCCCGCCCCTGGAGATGGCCTCCTCCGAGAGGGCCCGCACGCGAAGGATCGCGTCCACCGTTGAGCGGCCCTCTCGGAAGCCATACTGTTCCGCCGACAGATCGGGTCCCACCCCGACCAGATGCTGGATGATGCGGGCCGCCAGAATACGTTCCAGCAGCTTGCCCACCTCATCCAGCAACACGATGGGACGGTACCCTCCTTTCTCAACAGCACGAGTCTGCCCGTCCTCCACGATGAAGGAAACCGTCCCGACTCGAGGCAAGAGTTGTAAAGCCTCAAGAGTCGGTCCCCTAGGGCACCAAGAGCCAAGGCCCAAACCCGGCCATGGACGCCGTCCGGGCCGGGTGCAGTGTCCTTCGCGCACATTTTGCGCACGGCCACACGGAGCTCCGCCCCCGTTATATGGGGCACCTCAGCAGGGACTTCACCGTCGTATTCCGGCGGCGCGTCCATAGCGGGAGCGACAAATCCCTCCCGCTCCTGCGGGAACAGCGCCGAGACGATGTCCCGCAGCTGCTGAGGCTGGAGACGCTCCGTGATCGGGGGGCCCATGGGCGCATTTTATTGCGCACCATATGATAGGGCCGCCCCCACGGATCCTCATTCAGCGTCTCCAAGAGACCCTCCATGTGTCGGTCCTTGGCTCTTCTGATGGCCAGCTGCAGCGCTCTCTGCGCGAGGCGAAATGCGCCGTGCAGCCGAGCCTCCACTGCCGCGAACGCAACCGGATCGTTGCGCCGCGGCAGGTGGCGGCGGCGATGCCTGGCGCACTCGCGCCTCGCCCGAACGCACTCCACGCGGAGTTGCGCGATTTCAGGCGACCACCACTACGCCTGGCGATTGGGAAGTCGAGGGCCGATCCGGGGCATCGACACATCACAGATGCGACGCATCGTGTCCCGGAACCACCCCGCCTCGCCCTCGACCTCGACCGGGTGTGGACGCATGGGCGCCCACGCCGCCACTGTAGAGGCTTCCATCAGGAGCTCCTTATTCAGGCGCTTCAATGCCCACCTAGGGAATGATCGAGACGCGTCACGGGGATGGCCCCCGCGGGCGTCCGCGACTGTGGAGCGGGCGGAGAGATCGAACCGAATATATCGGTGATCTGACATGGTCTCCGCCCCCTCCAAAACCCTCCAGTCGCGGATACGGCGCGCGATGGCCGGGCTCGCAAACGTAACGTCCACAATAGACTCGCCCTGCCACCGCACGCACGTCGCAACCGTACCTCTATTCAATAAACAGAGGCCGGCCGCGTTCGCCCACCTCTCCAGTAGCCTACCACGAGCGTCCGAGCGGGGGAGCCCCATGCGACAGATTTCGCATTAAGATCTCCCGCAAGAATCACTGGACGGGGAGCGAGGCGGCGAGCAATCGCCCCGATCCCGTCCAGGAAATGTCCGAACTCGACGGTAGGCCTGTTCGGAGAGAAGTACGCCCCGATCACGACGGTCCCTTCCAGCTGCACCGCGACGAACCCTTGACCCCTGGTCACCATCGCCAGGGGGGGATCGCCGCGTCTCTTCTTATGACTATGGCCGCCAGGCCGCCGTCGTCCCCAAACCAGCAATCATTTGCTGGGGGAACGAAATACGGCTCGGCGACCACAGCCACATCTATGGACCACTCCGCCATGCTCTGAGACAGCATGTCCTGAGCTCTGGCGGAGTGGTTCAGGTTTCCTTGGAGGAAGCGATAGGTGCGGTCCATTACAGTTGGACCACATCCATCGCCCCTCCCCTTCACCGCTGCCCCGCTCTCCGGCACCGGCGCCGCAACGGGGATTACAACGTTGGCCAGTGCTCCTCTGGCCAAACTTCTCTTTGCCGGCGCTTTGATTTCCGGCGCCGGTTTCGTTCGGTGTTATCACCGGACGAGAAGCACACCTTGCCTCCCGCCCGGTGGTTTGCCCTGCGCCCGGCCGCAGCGCACAGAGCGCAGTGCGGGGCGGACGTGCAGGAAGCCGCTTTATGGCCTGGCTGGCCGCAGCGGAAACACAGACCACTGCGGTCAACCGAGCTGGTGCACCTGGCGAGGCCGTGTCCGGTACTAAAGCACCGAAGGCATCGCCAGGCACGCGGTTCTTGGAGACGCACGTGGGCCGCTATCCAGCCCACGCGCAGTCTCCCCGGATCCCCCGTCGATCTTCCCGGCGGAGGAGTGGCTAAGAAGGTGGCCGCCTCCACAGGGCAGCGCGCCCACGCCGACCTGGCCCCGGAGTACCCTGAGCGGAGTTCACCCACGGTCACGCTCTCCGGAGCACATCCACCTTGGGCGGCTATCGCAGCTGCCACCTCCTCCCTGGTGGCGCAATCGTCCAGGCCGGTGATCCTAATCTCAGCCATCTTCACCGGCCTGTGCACGCGCACGTCCTCCTCCGGCAGTGCCAGGCGGAGCGTCGCTACTAGTTTGTCTGCGATGCCAGAACTATTGGCACCGGGACACTCCAGCAGCTTCGCCCCATTGGCGGTATGCCGGAAGCGCAGACCCTCCTCCGCCCCGATTTCTTCCAAATTTACGGCCGCGCGCGCCCGGGCCATCACCTCATCATAGGTGAGGCCCTTTTCGGCGGCGGCCGGCAGCAACGTCACTACGACGGCAGCCGACCGCGCTGCGCGCGGCTTCTTCCTTTCTCTTTTCTTCTTGCTGGCGGCCGGTGCTCTACCCTTGCGAGGAGCAGCCATAGCCACCAGCGGTGTATTTTGAGTTGCATTGATCGGCGCTCGACCCCTTCGGGGAGCTGCCAGAGTTGCTGTCTGTCCCTTTACTCTATTTCCCTTCTTCACCACTTCCGTCCAGCCCTCGTCCATGTTTGACGGAGGAGGAGGAAGGGAACGAGACTGTGGTTGGGATCGCGGAGCACCCGCAGCCCTACTGTTCTGGTTTCGGCCTCCACGCTGTACCACCCTCGCGGAGGGGGTAAAGGCAGAGGTCGGCCGAGTGGATTGGTCGCGCGGCGCGGCTGCGGCTTTTGGCGCCAGGACGCAGACTCCGGAATCAACCGAGGAGCGGAGCATCTCCTCAAGGCTGGCAAAGTGCTTTCCGACCTCTACTGCCACCGCCCGTGAAATGCAGGCCACCATTTCCTCTTTGCTTGGGAGGGAATTGTTCACCTCCCGCATACCAGCAGCCACGTAGTGTGGACTCTGTGGCCCCACGGCACGCGGGGCCGAAAGAGACGGCTCTGTAGATCTGGGCCGCGGCAGTGCCGGCCACTCGTCCACCATCCTCGCCAGTGGCGAACGGATGTCCTCCGTTTGTGCTGGCGCAGGCCGTTGCACTCCTCTCTGCACGGATGCAGGGGCGGCCGATATCCGGGGAGGCAGCGCAGGCCTTAACTCAACCCTTCGCGGGGGGCGAGAAAGCGCAGACGTAGGTGCTCGAGGAATAGAGGCCACAGGGGTGGGCACTGGCATGGGTGCCGGCACACTCTTCGCGGCCCGCGAGGGCACGTCGGTGTCCATCGCCTCTGCGAGGGGCCCAGAGCGTGTCTGCGCAGGCATTGGCGACAGGGGGGTCCCTCCCCGTAAGGCCGGGGAGTCCCCCGGGATGTTACTCTCCCTGGGGTCAAGCTGCGCGACGAGACCTTTTTTATCCCCTTCCCGGCTCGCCACCAAGTTATACAGCTTAGACATAGTGGGGATCAGCCTCGTCTTAACCATAGCGGCTCCTTCTCGAAGCCTTTTTCGGTAGCTGCTGCCTGGCTCGGCGCCCTTGGCAGCCACGGTCGACAGCAGCTTGCCCAGACTCACCAGCGCAAGGTCAAGGTCGCGGAATGTTTCATCCCCGCTAGCCAGGGATGCGGCCGACGTCGATATAGACTCCACCGACGTCGCCGGTGACACCGCGCCCTTCCTCCTTACTGGTGCCCACTGGGGAGCAGGCATCATATCTTCCGACGTGGCAGGCCCCGAAACCACCGGAACCACCTCCTCGACAGCCATCGTCTTTTCCGGCACCTCGATGCTGGAGGATGACGCGCCGCCATCGTCGGAAGTTTGTAATGGGGTCTTCTTTCGCCTCCTCTTTTTCCCCGCCGATGATCTTGTGGGGTTGATCGCACCCGAGTCGCTGGCGAGCGCAGAGCGCTTCGAGCCGGCGATCGGGGAACGCCTCGGTTCGACGGGAATTCCGCTGCCCGTCGCACAGCCTCCTTCATCCTGGCAATTGTTGCCCCCCCAGAATACGTGGGCAGCGTGCTTCCACTGGGGTGGAAGCACGGAGGGATTCTCCGCCCGACTCGCGGGCGGTACCCTCCTGGGGTACTAACTTTACACAATTGGCCATATTCATGTGTTCCTTTTTTATTAACCAGGGGTTTGGTCCCCTGGGATCAATGACACCCTCGGGACTGGAAACCCTCCAGCCATACATCCCATCGCCGGGTGTCGAGCTTGGGATTGGGGCATTTTTGAAGAGGTTTGCATCCTCGTGGCTCCGACCAGTAAAGGCAGGAGCCCCCGTTCTCCATGACTGGGGTTTACGGTTTGGCCGGCGGTGGCCGAAGCCTGTCCGCCGCCCACAGCGCAGTGCGGGGCCACGCCGGCGAGCCGGTACCTCCCATATCTGGAAGGCTTTCCCCTGTAGCCGAAGCCGGGGACATGGCAACCCGCAGCCGGAAGACACAAAAGTGCTGCCGGCTCATCAGGCTCCCGAGAGCCAACCCCTCATCCTCAGAATAACACCCTTTGGCGGTGCAAAGGGCGTGGGGAGAGGGTCCCTCGCTCTCTCTCAAGGCAGCCCCCGCGGAACGCAAAAGCGGCCAAGGAGAGCTGGGTGCAGTTCTCTTGGTCGCGGCGTCCACACAGATTCCTCTGCACGCGATTTTAGGGACGCACGCTTAAGCCCCACCGCCACGACAAGGCGGAACTACGTTCGGTGGGGACACTTTGGCGTATCATCAAAATGCATATCGCAATCTCTAAGCATTGTACTGCCTTCAAATATATCGCACTGATCCCGCACTTCAACCAATCTAACCAAATTGCCAATATAGATCATATTACCGGTGGTAGGTCCTCTTGTGAGTCCGCGCGGGTGGGTACCACCACCTTGCCCATTTCTGCCGTGAAGCAGTAATGCGTTTCGGTTTGAAGGGTGGGGCAGCCGTTGTAACTATACTTGAGACCTTAGAACTTATATCTCAAGGTGGGTGGCGCATTTACGTTGTGGATGTCTATCGGCTCCAGTAACCACTTAACACCAGGTGGGCTGTGAGCTCGTCCACGTATGTAAGCAATAAAAAAAAACTAAAAAAAAAAATTAATGAAAGGTGAAAGGTTTATTTGGTTTAAGCTACATTTCTGCAACTTTACAGGATAGCCATTTAAAAATTGGAAAAAATATCTTAAAAAACTTCTTCAGCTATTCGAATGGACTAATCTTAATTGAAATTCAGTTAAGAAAAGAGCTGTTGATGCTGATACCAAATAAAGATAAAGCTACAGAAGCCATTATTAACAATCTTAATTCATATTTAGATACTATTAATTTAATTTTTCTAAGCATTTGACATCGGCAAAGATTGTTTTGCTTTCGCATAGGCCTCCCCCAAATCTTGGCATAAGTCCCGGTCGTAGCATTTCCTCTTCCGCATTGAGCCTGCAACTGCTTTTATATCGTCCACCCACCTTTGGAACGGTCGTCCTTTTAATCTTTTCCCTCTCAATGGTACCACTCAGTTACTAATTTAGCCTTTAGCCCATACCTAAAACGCACTTTTAATTACAAAGATAAAAAAGATGTGTGGTGACGTGGGACACCGGATAGGAACGAAGTTCCTTATTATAAAAATATTAATTTTAAGTTCTATTCGAGGTATAAAGAAAATAAAACTGTAGGTTTAGCAACAACCCACGGTCATTCGGTAACGTGCGAACCTATTGTGGTACACTTCTTTCACGGTTGTTTGCATAAGAGTTAGTGAATTGCGTAAACGAACGCTCTGAGATCGTGGTCAAAGAATGATAAAAAAATATGTTATTTTTTGTGTGTTATTACAAAGTTAAGTCGTACACTGTGTGCATTACTAATAAAAATCTTACGTTACGGACGTTTTTTCTCGGTTAGGATACACCTCCGCATCGTCCCATAAGGAACTTCGTTCCAATAAATATCGCGTGTTTAGCAAAATGTCGCCTTTCACCTCTCGATATGTATATGCTTAATACATATTCGTCATTTGCACTATTATTATATTTGTCATTTCGGTTAATAAGTTTCAAAAAGAACTACACGCCTATTGATTCGGTACCAACGTGACCCATAAATAATATTAGAACAACAATAGATGAACTATCCCGGCCGACAACACCTGTAATAAATTATTTAACTTGAAAGCCACTAGTAGAAACCACAGTTTAGTTTATGGAACGATTAGATTTGACCCTAGTGCGTGCAATACAAATATACAAAATTAATTCAAGCCAATTATTGATTGAATACCTTTTTTTTTGCTAACCCGCAAAATTATAATTTGCAAAATTACTGATGGTAGGACCTCATGAGTTTCCGCACGGTTAGGTACCACCACCCCGCCTATTTCTGCCGTGAAGCAGTAATGCGTTTCGGCTTGAAGGGTGGGGCAGCCGTTGTAACTATACTGAAACCTTAGAACTTATATCTCAAGGTGGGTGGCGCATTTGCGTTCTAAATGTCTATAGGCTCCAGTAACCACTTAACACCAGGTGGACTGTGAGCTCGTCCAACCATCTAAGCAATAAATAATAATAATAATATATCTTGATTCTATTTATTATACGTCGCCAGGATGCTGTTTTCGAATAAGCTCTAAAACATTACAGAATATTCTTCTTGTCCTCATGTAGAACTTGCTACTGCACAATAAGTTTTTTTTTATTGCCTAGGTTCCCTCCCTTGTGTAAGGAACCATCCTGTTCATTACACAATTTTTAACCGATGTGGGAATCGAACCCACGACCCTCGGCGCAACAGTCAGAGCCGCTTACTACTGCGCCACCGAGTCAGTCTTACATTTTTTTTTATTGCTTAGATGGATGGACGAGCTTACAGCCCACCTACTACGTATTACCACCCACAAGCCCCATACAAACGATGAACTTTGTAGGGAACCACAACTTTATTTCACGAAAGTAATTTCATACCATTTCGTATTTTTTAACGAAATTAATAGTTTCATAATATTTTTTTTAATAAAACTAAAGCATTAAAACTGCCTAAATTACACCCTGTATTTTGTGTGCATACAGTTTCAATGTCGTATTGAACATTTCGTATAGAACTGTTTGTTTTTGTCCGTTTTTTTTTAGTTTTTTACATCAATTTCGAACTCTAATATTTTTATTTATTTTTTCTATCATTGCAACTTAGCAATCTGTTTGTTCAAGTCAGATTTTCATCAGGAAAGTTCTAATAACTCCAGAAAGTATTTTTTTTACTTTTAAAGTAATAACTCCAGATTCAAATTAAATGATAATAAATTAAAATAAACTTTTTACCGGCAGTAAAGCACAGGTAATCTGAGCCCACGCGGGTGATTAGTATCATACCGCTTATTTCTGGCACGAAGCAGTTTTGCGTTCCGGTCCAAAGCGTAGGAGAGTTATTATATGTGTCGGGTTGAGCTCCTCCCGATCATCACCTGTGTCATCGCTGTCAGTAGGATAGACTGGATTAAGATAAGAACACATTTAAATAACTGCTGACTAAAAACACGGTGATCTCAAAGATGCGTGTGATCGCAATGATGCCTCCAAAAAGAATGCTTTCTCTCTCAAATGACTGTCTAGTGATCCCACCGTCATAAACTAACTCTTCAAATATCACATATCATCCTATATTACTAAAAATACTTCTTCTTAATTCGTATTACGATTCCCCCTCAATTCTCCACAATCAAGGCCATTCCGCTGCACTTAAAGTCCCTTATATGAATTGTTGTTTTAACATTTCGCAAATGTTTGAGCTTTCAATCAATCAATTTTTTTTTTTTATTGCTTAGATGGGTGGACGAGCTCACAGCCCACCTGGTGTTAAGTGGTTACTGGAGCCCATAGACATCCACAACGTAAATGCGCCACACACCTTGAGATATAGTTCTCAGTCTCAGTATAGTCACAACGGCTGCCCCACCCTTCAAACCGAAACGCATTACTGCTTCACGGCAGAAATAGGCAGGGCGGTGGTACCCACCCGCGCGGACTCACAAGAGGTCCTAACACCAGCACACAAGAGGTCCTACCACCAGGTAGCATTGTGTTTTAACATTTCGAAAATGTTTGAGGTTTCAATTACATAATCGGCTTCCACAATATAAGTCCGTCATTTTAGTCACTACCTCAGGCAAAAAAGTGATTCCACTGTTTAAAATGCACTGTGTACAAACCCAAGGTTCAAACTATAATTCATACATAAGTACAAATTGCAACAACGGTAGGTTCGGATCGTCCCGAAAGGGCTGGACTAAGCCGTGTTTTAATGAAGCCCATAACCTTCAAAGATTCCAATTATATTCGTCATGACCGAGGATTTTGTATTAGCTTACCAACCTGTGTAAACTATACATTAGCTTTTCACAAATGGGCCCGATAAAAATGCTCTTTTAAATTACATACTTCATCACTTAAACTTCCTATAATCATTTTATTTTGAAATCACCCTGTGTCCAATAATAGGAATAGTCATGTACCCTCTTAATTATTTTTTAAATATTTCTTATAAAATCATTACTAGTTACTGGAGCCGATGGACATCTGAACGTGAATTTCACCACCTCCATAAAACACGAAATCTCCATTGAACATTTAAATTAGTGTTTTAATATGGATATATATTTCGGACAGCAGTGAATGCGTAATATTAATACACTGAAATAAAATAATACTAGTGGTCCCGCAATAGTCGAAATTCGACTTTAATCAATTAAAATTTTATGTTTGAACATTAATCTGGTTCTATTGTCAAACACTATTATACTTATATAATATAATTACAGATTTCCCCAAAACTACACTATACATAAATAATAATAAAGGAAAACAATATTAATCCATTTTCAATTTGACCATAGACTTTAAACACCAACAAAAGTTTGACAATTGACAATAAATAAAGAGTATATTTATATATATGTGTTGTGTCAAATACATGGCAGTGTGTGTAATGTTTTCTTTATTGATTTAATGTATCTTTTATGAATTATTTAAAAAAATATATTAGCATTGTGCACTTCTTCTTTAAATACTCTATAAGTGTGGAAAATTTCATACTCCTCCGTTCGCGCAATTTTCGTAAAAAGGGATACAAAGTTTTTGCTTCACGCATTAATATATAAAAATAATATTACAATAATCGGTTAAAACTGTCCACAATGATCACGAATCGACTTGTTACCCTCTCAGATCGAAAACATCGCGCTCAGGGGTGTGGAAGTTCTTGAAATATTTCATGCATTTCAAATTTTAGATTTACTTCCGAAGTATTGGAATAAATGCGATTCTCTCCGGTTCGGATTGTATTCTAAGAATAAAATATACATTTTTCTGTATACAATGTGGTTTAATATAACTTCAGCTGTTTTTAAGTTCTGACTGGTGTTAGCGCTTATTTATTAGAAGTCGATAGGGGTTGGTATTACAATCGAGACTTCGAGCTTGCCTTTGTGGGCTCCGATAGCTAAATTGATAAAAAGTGGATCATTAACTTGTCCATAATTTTACAACAGCAAAAGTATTTAGAGAAATATTTTTACAATCATAGTTCTCATATTATTATCTATACAAGATCTCAGTTAACAGTACTAAGGTCTCAGCTTTTACAGTACAGTGACTGCTCCACCCTTCAAACCGAAACGCATTATTGCTTCACAGCAGAAATTGCCAACGAAGTGATACCTACCCATACGACTCGCAAGACGTCCTAACATCAGTAATTACGCAAATTATAATAATTTTGCGGATTTGATTTTTATTACTTTTTTTTCCTACCTATGCCGATGGCCTGGAGAGGCTATTTCAGCTTCACCCTAACGTGTGTAGGTCAGCTCACGGGGTTCAAGCCGGAGTGTTGCTAACACTGAGAAGATCCGGCGAGAAACTCAGTGGGCCTTTTTTTATTACACGATGTTACTCCTTCACCGCGAAAGGCAATCGTGATAATTTGTTAAGCACGTATTTCATTACAAAAATTGGCATCCGCCTGCGAGATTCCAACACCGTTGCATCGCTTGAGATAGGCTACGACTACGTGCCTTCTTATGTAAATACAGGAATTGTAACAAACTTTTGAAGTCTTAAAGAAAACAAAAGCCAGTTTTCATTATTAGCGTTCAAGTTTTCGGTTTTCGTTCTCCGAAACGCATCAGGGTGTTCAATCTAGGCACAACGACGCCTGCAGTACACAAAGCTAGTTTACATTTAATAGGACGGCAGACGTAGACGAAATTCGATTACCTATTCGGGTCGTACGTGCCGTGCACCGCAACACAGTGCAGGGGCCATTATTATCCGATCAACATGTTACCGGGACCTATTTTGGGTGTATCGTGTTTGCGGTGAACCTATTATACGGGCTAGTAGTTTGGTTTAATTTTGTGTGAATGTATTTTTTTTTGTTGGAACGAAGTTCCTTACGGCAGGCTTGGAGGGGATAGGGATTTTGCTGCGCGACCGAACTGAAAAAAATGTGATAGTAAAACCGTAAGAAAAAATCCGTGGAAAAAAGTGCGTGGAATAAAACCGTTAAATGAGACGTGCGCAGGCGCGACACAAGCGAGTAGTGTATAATACCTTTCTCTTTCTCTTTCTTTCTTTTCGTCCTCTAATCCCTTCTCTCTCTATTTAGTAATTATTTCTATTTCTATGTAATTTTATGTTGTCAACCAAAAATAAAGAGATATATTTTGTTATTTTAATTGATAATTTGAATTACTATTTTTTTTATTTTACGTAATTTATTATTTCCTAAAATACTGAATTTCCTAAATACTTTCCCGTACTTAAATAAAAACTAATCAGCAAAATTTAAGAGAAAAACCAAGAAAACCTACATAAAATTGAGCACCATTTCTTTTTTTGCAATTTGTGTCGATTCTACATTAACCGAAGGAACTTCGTTCCTACTTGGTATCCCACGACACCACATATATTTTTTTTTATGTAAACGATGTCGAAATTTCAGTCAATAATAATAATAATAACTGAAAACAAATCGCGCACGGTCATTCGGCTCCAATTTAGGGCTACCTGTGTTATGGTTAGCAGAGACGGCTAAACATATTTATGTGTTTAAATATATACGTATACAGATAATAAGCACTCAGACAAAAAACAAACAAATCTGTTCATCACACGATGTTTGTCTGATGTAGGAATCGATCCCAACTTGCATAAGGCCCGTCATGAGATGTTCGCTCACGCGGCCCGCACACAGATAGACACCCTCCAAATCCCGCTTTTGCAAATTATCCGTCGGAGCTAAGTGGTTCGTGAGGAACGTTGACCTACACAATCACCTGGGCCTTGAATCGATCCGAAAATATATGAAGTCAGCGTCGGAACGGTACTTCGATAAGACTATGCGTCATAATAACCGCCTCATCGTTGCCGCCGCTGACTATTTCCCGAATCCTGATTACGTAGGAGCCAGTCACCGTCGACGCCCTAGGCACGTCTTTAGGGATCCATCAGATCCAATAACCTTTGCATTAGACGCCTTCAGGAGCAGGCTTACGGACTCTGGTAAAAGTACTCGTCGAACTCGACAAAGAGTTCGACGTGCAGCCTAACCCATGCATCAGCTCGCTGAGTTTCTCGCCGGATCTTCTCAGCGGGTCGTGATTCCGATCTTTTAGTAGATGCATTCGCGAAGCAACTGCTCTTGAGTTGTTAGGTCTCCTTCGAAGGAGCTTGGGCAGCTGTTAGCAAATCCCATCCCTCCTGGCTGAGCCTTTGTTCGCCCACCTGTCCTGGTGAAACTGGAAAGGCCTCAAGGCCAGTAATACTTCAAACATAAAAAACCCACGACCCTCGGCGCAACAATCACGGCTGCTAACTACTGCATAAACGGTTCAGAATGCTTCAATGTTTTTTTAAAGAAAACATTAGGATCCGATGTGTCTGTATATAAAAAAAATAAAAATAGTACTAAAGAAGAGTGATAGAATATAAACAAGTGATTTTTAAGGTTATTTTATGTTTGTTTGTTCGCGCATGTGTAAGCAATATTGAATCGATTTTAATGTAGTTTACACAAGTAGACAGAGTTTAGTTTATATAGAACAGAATATTTGGCTTTGTTTCATTGAAATGTTTAATCATCATTGTACCATAGAGAATCGCTTAATTCAAAAATAAACAAAGAAAGTAACTATATCCGCCTGTTTAATTTTATGCCCAAACCACCGGTTTTGATGAAATTCAATAACAGAATAAGTAGTTAATAGTAGTACAGTAAGGAACGAAATAAGTCTGAAGACTTACCGATTCACCTTTCTTCCACTGCCTCGCGCTCCCTGAGCTCACTCAGCGTCGTTTCCGGAGGTGGGACCGTCTGTCCCTTGACTGGTACACGATGAACAATTGTCGCTGGTTCTAATGGTTACGCGTGACTTGCGTTGGGTAATTTTTGTTGTTTGTAATTAAGAATGTCTGCCGCGGAACGCGTGTGCTAAGTTACTATACGACGGCGATCTCTGCCCGTAGGCTTGGAGGGGTTGCTCAGCAAGCTTCTGGTTGGCTAGTCGGCCGTCTACAGGCGAGATCGAACCTTACTGCACCTAGGTTAAGACTTGTGTTGTCTTGAAGATGTATTGACTAATACTCGATACTAATAGAAATATGGAAACACGAAAAAATCTGTTTCAGTACGAAACAATAGGCCTTATACTTTTCGTCTCACTACGTACGAAACTAAACTCCAAAGGCAATAAATAGTCACTATTATTACAGTGAATACCACAAAAAATACTGATTTGCTTAGTACGAACACAACAACGTGTCTATTAACGTGCACTGGTTTTATTTGTGTCACAAAATGGTTATGCATATCGATTTGAATAAGGCGGTTGTTATTTTAATGATTTCATAATTTTAATTCGAACTCATATGTCAAAGTCAAAGAGTATATTCATCTTGTTTCCATGAGCTTTTAGGCTGAACATGAATCTCTCACAACGCTATTTCAAATGTATGTAGTGTAACTCCACGCAAATTAAGCTTCAGGCAGAAACCTAACCTTTATACATAAAAATCGAGGTGTGTATGCTCTTTATAGGCTTCGAAACGTCTGGACCGATTTCAGGAAATGAACTCAGCTTAGAGTGTCATCTTGTGAAGTTTATTAATGATGGGCCTCAATGTCAAATCGAAATCGAAGAATTAAGCCCCGTTTTGACTATTGTAGGATATAGAAAGTGAGGAATTACCGGTAATTAACTTAATCTATTGGTTACCTTTGTATTTTTTAACCAATGATGTAGACCAATGAATTCCAAAGTAAACATACTTTCAAATAGCATTTATCGTAATTTATATACAACTAGCGACCCGCCCTCGCTTCGCTTCGGAAACTGTAATTTATAATTGATTTCTCCACTATTTAATGGATGTTATTATACCTAGTCAGGTCATAAATTCTGTCACATGTTTAATGTAAAATAATTGAAACAAGTTTATTCATTATGTAACCATTCATATACCAAAATGAACTTAACAAAACATAGATTCTTATGACATTAAAGTTTATTCAAAATGACCTCCGTGATTTTGAATACAGGCCTTCAATCTGCGCGGCCAGTCGTCTATCGCAGCACGAACGAGGTACATGTCAATATCGGCGGCTGCCTTAATCAAGGATGTCTCAAGTGACTCCAAATTGGGATGAGGCTTTGAGCACGCCTTTTCCTCCAAGTGTTGCCATATCTTGTAATCTAACGGATTCAAATCTGGACTGGAGGAGGGCCAGTCTTCGTGCCGGATGAAATCGATTTCACGCGCCGCCAGCCAGTCTTGTGTGCTCTTCGCTCTATGAGCTGGCGCCGAATCTTGTTGGAATACCCAGTGCCTGTTATTGGACATGGTATGAGAAACAGGTTCCACAAGGTTCGTCAGGACTGTATTTTGATACACAACTGCATTCGTTTTTACACCTTTCTCACAAAAATGTACCTCTGTTAAGCCCCAATAAGAAACTCCCAACCATACCATGAGCGAGGATGGGAAATGACCTCGTTGGACACGCGGAATACGGTTGCTCGCTTATTCACTACTGTGTGCGTACACCTTCCACCATCATTTTGTTTGTTGTACAAACAACTCTTCTACGGTAAAAAATTTTTCATCCGAAAAAAGAATTTCCCGATATTTTTTTCCCGCGTACCGCTTCAACAAAGCGCGGCATCTCTTCAGTCTCAGGTCCATTAGACGAGCATTCAAACGATGTCCTGTTTTTCTTTGATATGCCCGAAGCCCTAAGTCTTCATTTAACACCCTTTTCACCGTGGTTCTGCTTAACCCCATCTGAAGGGCCAACAGCTTCTGCTTACGTTTGGGATTTCTTTGAATTCGCGCCTTCACAGCTTTTATCACTGCTGGAGTCCTAACAGACCGAGGGCGACCACTTCTTGACCTGTAATCTACACTAGAGTCTTCATTGTATCGTTTGATGGTATGATAAACGAATCTTTTGGTTAATTATTCAAATTTTTCAGTATGTAAAAAATTTGAATTGGCGCGTAACCGCAACGATGCAACGCAATAACTGCAACACAGTCTTCTTTAAGCGTCCACTCCATATTTAAAAATGAGTAAAATTCTAAAAGTATACATTTGTATTTTCGTGAACAATTCGAAATTCGAATTCAATAAACTTTTTTGTGGCCAGCATTCTAAAAGAAAAGTTTTTACTGTGTGACAATACTTATGACCTTACATACAAACCTTCCTCTTCAATCACTCTATCTATTAAAAAAAACCGCATCAAAATCCGTTGCGTAGCTTTAAAGATTTAAGCATACATAGGGACAGACAGATATAGGGACAGAGAAAGTGGCTTTGTTTTATACTATGTAGTGATGAAGCTCTTAAATTATTATGTCTGATATATTTCCATTATATTTATTACTATCGTTTCCCATTCAAAGGCAAAACAAGTTCGCTCTATAAAGATTTACAGACCACGCGTGAATCGCAACTAAATGTAAACGAATGGTCAAGTAAACAGAAGTCGTTTCGACGAGAATAAAAATATTTTTATTTGGACATCGGCCTCAATAAGTACTTCTAATGGTCTATTACTGTCTTCGGGTGGGACAAGGGTCTTCGATGGAGACGGGGTTCCATTGCCGGCGTATTTCTAAGCAACAAAAAAACAAACTCTGAAATAGGGCATTTATTCTAATTTTATTGCACCTCCAGGAAAAATGTGCCTACATAAATTTTGTTGGAGAAATACGAAGGTAATGCATGACGTGAAGTTGTTGATAAGAAAATTAAGAAATGACTTGTACTTTTGTTGAATTACATAGACGTGAAGGGATCATGATGTCGCAATCTATCTGGTGTATTAATGGATAACATATCCATCACTATGTCTGCTTTCTCACTATAGGAAACAGTCGTGAATATATTGTTTTATGATAGTTATTATGTAAATCATTATTATGAACACGATCGATATTTTCTGT
Organism: Bombyx mandarina; assembly: GCF_030267445.1. NCBI lineage: Eukaryota > Metazoa > Arthropoda > Insecta > Lepidoptera > Bombycidae > Bombyx > Bombyx mandarina. The sequence goes on from NC_143221.1 coordinate 14,496,589, forward strand.
CAGGGGGCAACGAAGTGCTGTAATGATCGTTTCGTGGAAAATTGTTAATTATCGGAAAACTTTAGCTTTTGTTTTAAATTAATTATGCCTTTTTAAATTTATATTTACACATCGCCTGCTCTAAGATAAACTGCCTGCTCTAAGATAAATCATAATTTTGTAATAAGTACTCTTAAGATTTTTTTATAATGTTCTCACGGGTCGTAAGTGGTGTAGGACGTCTTGTGAGTCTGCACGGGTAGGTACCACCACCCTGACTATTTCTGCCGTGAAGCAGTAATACGTCTCGGTTTGAAGGGCGGGGCAGCCGTTGTAACTATACTGAGACCTTAGAACTTATATCTCAAGGTGGTTGGCGCATTTACGTTGTAGATGTGTATGGGCTCCAGTAACCACTTAACATCAGCTAGGCTGTGAGCTCGTCCACCCATCTAACAAAAAAAAAGAACTTTAACTGACATTATATTAAAACTTCCCCAATTCAAACTCAAAGGCACGAGTGCTTCACTGCAGAATGTTGATATCTAACCATGCGAACTAACAACGCTTCTTAGCACCATTAATTACGACTTGCCTAATTCTGTTTCGATAACCCTCCTATGGATTACCCGCTCACCGCCTCCAACTAGACCGGAGTCCGCAAGTTTCGCAGACATTTTCGAGTGGACAAGTCAAGTGATAAGTTGGTAAATTGTAATCTTCTTTGAGAGCTGGAACTCGGAGTGGCTCGCCCAGTTTCGACTTATCGGATGGCTGCTCGTTCGAGGTCCGCTTAATGGAAGAGAGGCTTCGAACTCGGCTGTTTCTAAAACTGTAAATTAAGTTAACGATCCAAGTTTGCGCGATTCGTAATTCAAACGTATATGTCGTGGATAACTACTTTTAGTAATATTAAGACGTTGTTTTGATTATTTTAAATGATCAAGTGTTGTTTTGATAAATATCACAAAAATGTAGGGTAGAATCCGTAACGCCAGATTATAAAATGGCGATACGTGGACAGAGTCGTTTCATTCCGTGTCAGACAATCATTCAGTCCGTGTCGGACGGTCGGTCCGTCTCAGTCAGTGAGTCTCAGGCAGGCAGGCAGTCAGTCAAATAAGTTTTATTGACTAAACTGAGTTCAATCGAATACGAGTGATGACTGAAAATACCGCTCAGCCATACCTGCCAGCGCGCCGTCATATATAACTATATATACACAAGACGGATGTGTTTCCTTAAATAAGATGTAAAATTAAAACCGTCGATCTGACGACGATCGAAACGACTGGTCTTGCGAGGAATGTTCTGGATGATTGTACAGATGTCGAATTGACTATAAAAGCGTTGCAGAGATGACACGAAGGCAGTTAGTAATCGGATCTACTCGAAGCGAAACGGAAGAAGTGAATTACGAATTGTAAGGTGTTCTAAATGTTTAATACAGTTTGATTTGTACTCCGGTAAAAGTTTTATTTTTCCCGAGCCTCAGCGCGTAACAATAATAAGGCTCTGGCACAGTCTGCTTGTCACTTTCATTTTATTGTGCCCCATGTAGACTATGTATGTGTAATTGTATACATTTACAAATTTATGTATTGTTGAATTATTTTACTAATGACTCGAATTCCACATATATGTATGTCTATTAAATCTGTACCTGCAACTGCTGTTTGGGGTCAGCGTCTAATGGAATTTCTTTTACTGAGCGAGGGAAATTACTCGGTAGACCGACGGTCCAAGTGTAATTTTTTTTTTCGCTAATATACTTCTAGTAACCTCAGGAGCTTCACCGAATGCTTAGGTGAGTTCATTAGGATCAGCCTGAAAGACTTTGCTAAGTTCTGTCCGAGAACAGTGCTGAATTTTGCCGTAGTCGTGACCTATGGGATAAGAAGAGCATTCGTGTTGAGCGATGCACCAGTGTTCGAATCCCAGGCGGGTACCAATTTTTCTAATGAAATACGTACTCAACAAATGTTCACGATTGACTTCCACGATTAACGGCTGTAACTATACTTGAGACCTTAGAATTTATATCTCAAGGTTACGTTGTAGATGTCTATGGGCTCCAGTTACCACTTAACACCAGGTGGGCTGTAAGCTAGTCCACCCATCTAAGCAATAAAAAAAACTACCACTAAATCAGAATCGCGACTCATTGAGAAGATCCAGCGAGAAACTCAGTGGGCTAGGTTCCTCGCACCATCGAACGAGAACGGTGACCGGTGCTTGGAATATCTAAAAGCCGTGAGTGACTCGGGAGGATTCGAAGTGACGTGAGCCAAATCTTATTCCTCGAAACTTGCATATTTACAAACGTATCTTGAGGATATATTTAGCTAGATTCAAGCATCTGTCAAATATCCATCTGTTCCATGATTATCTTACGTTCAATGTTACCCGCTACAGCTTTTTTTTTCTCAGATGGATGGACGAGCTCACAGCCCACCTGGTGTTAAGTGGTTAACGGAGCCCATAGACATCTACAACGTAAATGCGCCACTCACCTTGATATATAAGTTCTAAGGTCTCAGTATAGTCACAACGGCTACCCCACCCTTCAGACCGAAACGCGTTATTACCGAAACAGCTGTATTGTCTATACTAATTTATTGTTATAAATGCGAAATATGAGCTTGTTTGTCACACGTTTGCGTTTTAACTACTCAACCGTTAATAATGAGATTTTGCATACACGTTATTAGGGATACAGAAAATGACTAATTGCGTGAATGCGAATGGTTTGTACATTAAATCAAGCGAAGCGGCGTGTAAAAGCTTGTTTTTAACTATTTATACTGTTACGCCAGTTAGAGTAACGCCATCTATCGCCGAATAGTCGAAAGAATATCGAAGGACCTAGAAGCACCTAGTAAGCTCGAGAAGTACAACGTCATCTATTGACAGATAGCGGAAACTGCTACTAGAAAGGTGTGGAATATTGTCGATAATTCTAGGGATGATGTATCGGCTATAAAAGAGTTCTAGGGACGGCACGCAGTCAGTCAGTAATCGGAATTACTCGAAGCGAAACAACGAACGGATCACCTGAAGCGAAGCGGAACAAGCGAATTGAGAATTTTAAAGTGTTTGTTGAGTGTTTTAAAGTGTTTAAGTATTTTAAGTGTTGAATACAGTTTTTAAGTTGTACTTTGGTGAAATTTTATTTATCCCGAACCCCAGCGCGTAACAATACAATTTGTAATTTCATTTCGACCTTATATTTCAACCTCAACTATATGTCAATACAGTGTCATACATAATTTACTTGTATTCAATTTTGGTAGAACTATTTATGTAGACAAAAACTTTCAACAATGTTCACCGAAGTGGATATTCGTAATAAATTAATCCCGCTTGGCCAAGATACCGATTAACTTTCCCTAACTATCCTATCAAGACCTAATTGAGTAACCAAGTAACAAGTTTGACTTGCTACCAAAGTATTTACGGATAGTTTTAGCACCGTTGAACTATCCACAATAAATTCGCTAGAGATAAATTTAACTATATATATTCTATTACTGAATTTTTATTGATTTCTATTGGATTTATTAATTATTACTTGGTAATATCAAATACTTTTTTTATCACTAAAAATCGATAGGTAACCTAATGAAGCAAGATTGAAGAATTTTCGGGAGGGTACGGACTGCATGCAAGAAAAACAAAGTTATAAATCATGGTCGGACATATGCGAGTTTTGTACAAAGTCACCTTATTATAAAGGCATAGTGTACTTCGCATGCAAACTATGGGGAGAATGAGGATGAGCTGCCGAGAATGAACGCGGCAGTTTCAGTACCTAGCTTAGTAATATAAAGACGACAGACAGCTCTTGGATTCATCCAAGATGGCTTCCAAATACATGACCTACCCAGGTCGGCCTGTGTCAGCCCAGGGGTAACTATAATCGTTTAAGGCTGACAATAATTCCACGAACTGAAAAAAAACGAATAAACTCAAAGCAAAAATTAGAATACATAAATGGCCTTTATTGGTTTAAAAACCAATTTATTAACGTACATTTTTAAAGAAATCCAATGAGTTTGTTTTTAAATTCGAATTCCGGTAAAACCACATCAAACGTGTAGCTTCAAATCCCTCGGGCTAACTCAACTAAAAGATTTTCCGATTTCACTTCAGAAATGCAGTTACCGTAAAACCTCTGAAAACTGAAAATCATAGTTTATACAACTAAATCCGCTCGAAGCCGTTACAGTAAAAGGCTAAGAGCCTCTCCGTCCACCGGTGAAATCGATTGTTCGACCCAACCGTCGCTTGACACGAAAGGTGTGGGTCTAGTGGCATTTCGGAAAACAAATTAGATATTTTTTTTTGCCTACCTAATCGCTATTAGCCTGATAAGACTGTTCTCATAATGAGTGCTGGGTGAGCTCACCGGACTCAGCCTGAGACACGCTGCCTAAAATCTGCTAACATTTTCCTTACCAAGAGCAATACTTCGTTGAATCTTCATATCTCACCCAGGCGACGGGGCAACGCAAAGTCGCCGTCGTCCTAAACATGTCTTGTCAGATCCCTCGGACCCTCATTGGCTTGTGACACATTGTTCTCGCGTGACGACAGAGCTAGCAGTTCGAATAGTTCTGCTATTGACGTTATCTCGTAAAACTGTCGTCCGTAAACCGACTTTTCACAACAATCCATTACTTTTTTCTTGACCAAATGGGTAGAAGAGCTCGCGGCGCGTAGCGTTAAGTAGTTACCAGAGTCAATAGGTACCAACAAAGTCGTCACTTAGGATGAGGTAAGGGAGTTACCGCGGTTAACACTACAACCCAACGGCGCACCTCACCCCAAGGACGCCCGGCCGACAAAGCCTTCGAGGCGAATCGAAGGTTCTGAAACGTCGGCCGTCTCTGTACGGCAGCCCGTCGGGCCAGCAAAACAGTGCCGCTGGTGACTCGGAATACCCCGCTGGACCAGAACCAGTCTACCAGGTCGAGAGCTTGAGGCACTACGACATTTTTTTAAGCTATTCCATAACTTTTGCCGCGGGCTTTGAGCGCGGCGACCGAATCAAGAAATTCTGTAACGAAAATAAAACCTAACAACCCCACTCCGCCGTCCATGTAGCTCGCGTTCAACACGTTCACACGTTGCGCTTGTGTAGTATTTGTGAATAAGCGCGCGGCGTTACGTCGCACTGCATGCGCATCATGAAAAGTCTGCCCATCTCTCTCTCGCGCGGTCTAGTGTGAAGGGAACAGTTAATGTTTTGCTTTTGTTAATATTTATAAATTATAGCGTAGTTTTATTTTATTATTGTTTTAATATTAAATTATTATTGTCTAATTTTAATTGCATAAGTTGAAAAAAAATGCTATGCAATAGCTTTGCCGCGGCAGTCTCCGAGTGCCATACGATTTTTTTGTTTTTTTCTCATCATAGAAGGTAATCTGAGCGTACGTTGTACCATACAATGCAAACTCTTGTAATGTTTCATCCAGTTTTGTAAGCATCAGTCGGAATCTTATAACACTCCACAAGCGTGTTTTTAATTTCTGTTAGGAATTATCTTTTGTGTTGTGTGTGTAAAAAGCTGATACCTTTTTTTTAAAAACGCTATAACTCGGACAATACGAAAACGAACTAGCCAAAGCCGGAACAAGGATTAAATAAGCAATATTGACAGAATCTTAGACCATGAAACTAGTTTTGCTTGTAAAATTCCTGCATCTTTAGCTATATAAGTATAGTTTTGTGTGAGTAATGTGGATAATGCTATAAATATATTCAAACGAAAAGCGACTGTATGAATACGACGTTTAGATTTTTATTAGTGCTAATCCTGTTTTATTTACGCAACAATTGGTTTCATGTAAATAGTTTGCTAAGTCTTCATAGCGTGTTCCGGTTTGAAGAGTGGGCCAGCCATGGTAATGTACAATTGAAACTTACACCACATGTATCAAACCGCGCTGCAATGTCTATATCCTCCGGTGACCACTTAACACGAGGTGAGCCGTGAGCTCGTTCGCCCATCTGCGAGACAATAATCTATATATATAAATATGAATTGCTGTTCGTTGGTCTCGCTAAAACTCTAGAACGGCGAGACCGATTTGGCTAATTTTAGTCTTGAATTATTTGTGGAAGTCCAGAGAAGGTTTAAAAGGTACATAAATATGAAAACGCTCGGAATTAAATAAAAATAACAATTTTGTTTTTCTTTTGATGTATCCCCCGTCGGACGGATTCCTTTTGTTTGTTTTAAGTTTATTTATACAAATACAATACATACAATACAATATACAAAAGTTTAGGTCTTTTGTTTATCGATAGAGGCAATACGAAGTCTGTCGGGTCAGCTAATTAAGAATAAAAATTTACGCATCGTTTTCTTTTCCGCGGGTAGCCTAGAAGGCTATCCCAGCAACGCCCCGACCAACGGATCAACTCACGGTCTCAACCTGAGAGAATTTGCTAACACTAACCTTAATAAGGGCAGTGCTTCGCATAATCTACCACCGGATCGGAATCGCGACCCACTGAGCAGATCCGGCGAGAAACTTGGTGGGCTGTACGCATTATTATTACTACACATACTCTACGGTTCACATACATACTTGCACCTTAGCGTCTTGTCTATTCTTCAACATAGTTCAGGTTTTCAATGCATATATAGGTAAAAAACTTTACGTATTTCCAGGAGTTAAGTGGTCACTGTGGCCCATGAACTTCACGACGTAAATATCGCTACCGACCCTGGCATATGAAGTGGAAGACTTCAAAGTGTCTAAATTAGTTTGGAATGCACGGATATTAAGCGCCAGAAACCATAACCATATATCAATGAAGTAAAATCAGATTAATTGTAATCTCGTCGCCACATCTATTCAAAATAGGATTCTATGTTTATTTGTAAGTATTTACGAATTACTTAAGACCGATACACGAGTCTGGAAGCTTTCAAACTAATGCATTTCGTACTCTGTCAACGGGCACGTGGTTCGAATTCGCTTTGGAATTCCTTTGAATATAACCCTTCGTAATATCAGTCCAATGAAATGTTTGAATCATGTTTTCCTATTGCAATGTCTTTTCTCTCGGCTTAGTCGACTATCGGCTTATGTTTGTTAGAAGCTTACAAACTAAAAGTATTAGATAATTAAAAAATTTGTAAACTATTAAAATTCCCTACCACCAGTAGCAATTTCGGCGGATTATCTGAACCAGAATACAGCTATCCGGTTCAAATAAACGAAAAAAATTATTCTTAATAGGATATATAATATTAATGGAAAAAAATATATCGAAAAAATTATTTAACTATGCAATATTTTTGTAGTTTATCGGACGAGCAGTTACTGAGATATCATTATAAGTCAGTGGTAGATTTTGTGGCTCAAACTCTAGGGGCAAAGTTACGTGAATTGTTTTATTTTATTACCTTAGTGTTTATTTAGGCTTACATTGTAATAATGTTAGCCTACTAACTTTTACTACTGCATTTAGTATCAGTAAAAGGGTACGACTGTCCGAAAATGAATCAAAGTCGCAGGAGTTGGTTTCTTGGGTTCTTCCAAAAAAATTCACCATTTTACTAGGACTTAATTACATCTCAATTGTTTAAAATTTAAAATAAATCCAGTCAACTTCTGTAGTATTTTAGATGCTTGATTTTCTGATGACATTTACCTACATAATATTTTAAACAAACATTATTAGATAGGTATTGACATTATTTGTGATAATAATAATTAGAATTAGTCTAGCTATTCAAAGGGGGAACGCTGCCAGTATCTTCGGAACCTTGCGTAAAGGGACTCCTTTTCACAATATATTTTAGTTATTAATTGTTTTTTCGGTTTTTAGTTTTAGTTTCATTGTTAGAGTTGATTGTCTCATATATATAATTATAATAAGGTTACTATATCCAACATTAATAAATACTTCACATTCCAATCTCTTGTCAATCGTTGGAGCACATGAGTGTTTGGAAATCTAAATTGAAACTTTCCATTGGCAAATTCAAGACGATATTTTACAAAGTGATCCACAAAACCAACTGCATTGCAGCTACCGTACGTACCCTATTTCACTATTCCTCAACCAAATATTAGAGGCATCCGGACTGAGTGAAGTCACGTAATTTTACTTTTCCATGGGAATCCAAAACCTAATCCTGAGCTGTTAAGGTGTATAATTCTGTGGACAGAGCTAGTAATGAAACTTGGTAAATTTTATGCTAAGATTCGTAAGACGTGGTTAAGTGATACCCTTACGACTGTATTGGGTACTTTCCTTGGCACTAATTAGGTACTAGAGTATTAATTAAATGAAAGATTACGGTCTTCGATGTTTCTGGTTCATTCAATTTACAAGTTTGGTTAGAATCGCGTACATGTGTTTTGTTTATCTTGGATACGTAGAGAATGAAAGAAAGAGAAAATATTTCTGCATCGGTACAGTATATAGAAGACAATAGCATAGTTCTTTCATATACTTATATGTTCATGCAGTATACTTTTATACCGAGGTACAGAATTTTTACCGCATCTTCGTGTAAGTTGTAAACTATTGCAACTATACAATTCTTATTGCCCTTATCTCACGTTGTGTAGGGTCAGCGCAGCATGTTCTCGTAAGGGTGGCGCCGCGAGTCTGGTTGTAGTGTTGACCGCGTGAGCCCCCCTACTCTGACCGTTCTGACCCCGGGCGGAGGTCGGACGTCGGGTATAAGAGCGCAGGGAAGTCATTTAGTGAGGAGTGATACCACGCGCCTCCAAAAGAAACGAAAAAACCTCCAAAAAAACACGCCACGAAAAGGACTTTTTCTCTTTCTACTTTCTTTCGCTCGTTTCTTTTTCTATAATTTTCAATTTACAATTATAAACATTCAATTTCAATACAATTCATTTCAAACAAAAATGTTGATTTCGAAATACCAAAAAGATAAAATTATCACATTTTATTCGTAAATTGGAAACTAATGAAAACATACTCTATCCTATCTACCTTCTGTGTCTAGAGAATATTGAGAATACTGAGAGCTTGACAGCATAAATAAAGTAATAGAAAATTCAAAATCATCAATTAGTAAAAAATGTCATAAATTGATATAAAAAAAATTATAGTATTTATTGTGGCAAATAAAAATCTATATGGACTTAGCTATTGTTGCTACGCAGATCGCATTGAAGTCATTAAATTAACCAATCCTCTTTGACACTATTTCGTTACCTAGTCTAGTCTTTGTCCATTAGTACCAAGTGACAATTCACTTATAAAGTTCAACACGTGTATGCCAAAGTTCCAGTATTCTAGTCACACGTCATCATTATTGAGAACTTCAAGTTGATTTAGAAAGTTTCTAAAATGAATGTCCTAACTTTGGAATTTTAATGATCTAATTTCTGTACCCGTAAACAGGTATTGTGTCCTTTATTTAGAAAGTGTTTGTATATAATATGAGTGCGATTTAGCTACATTTCTCTAAATAAAAAATTTTGATGTAGATTTTATAGAAGAGTCATAATGTGTTCCTTTTCTCATCTAGACCGCTCATCAGATGTTGAGAGAATATTTGAAAATCCACCACAAACAAACCAGACAACATACGATATAAATACGGTAATATCGAAATTTGCTCTTACAGTAGCATTTTTGGCTATCGATGATGGTGATGGTAGTTATAGAACAGCTGAATACAAGAAATGATTAATCTCTGCGTGTCGAATATTTATATGACTCAAACAATAAATATAATGTTATTGACTTTGAAACTGTAGTAGCAATCAATCGATGCGATCATGACAGTACTCTAATTCCACAAGCAAATACCACTATTTTCAAGGAAACACGTAAGAAGGACCCAAAGCCAATTAATGCTCGATTAAAACATTTAATGATGAAATCATATCAGCTCTACTTCCGAGACCCATGGTTTTTTCAAGCTAATATATAATGATTTATTGCATAGACAACGTCATTACCAGCCCTTAAAGATTAATGGTCCGGGCCGACGTCGACTTGTGACGAAGGCAGCTGATTTGTCAAACCATAAGGTCACGCGGACCATTAGAAATTTCACGGTATTTATTATATGTCTAGATGACCAATATCGAACACTAGGGAGTTAATGCAAGGCCAGGTGGAGAGCTTTAGTGTGCATTAAAATTATTATCCAATTAAATCTTCTACCTTTTTTCTTATTGTAGGTGGCGTTTTTAAGTTTTGAATTATGATGCCTGAGGAACCAGATAAACACTTAATAGAGATGAATCATGATCTCGTTTGCAAATTTTGAGAGAAATATAAAAAATCTTCTTCTCTCTATTTATTTTTATAATTTGACTGATAGTACGACCAACTTTTTTTAGCATAGATGGATCCAATATAATAGATTGTGGTAAAATCATACTTTTTATTGAAGCAGAAGCCAGTGTCTACGAAAATTAACGTTGCCTGTTAGTGAAGGCTCACAAAATACCGCGCCACGAATACTGTGCACAGTATTCTTATATATTGAAAATTGTTCTTTGTGAAACAATTGAGCTTCGTACGCTATTTTAATGAAATCATTGGGTTTGTCTAAAATATTGAAAAGACAGACATAATTGGAGCAATTCATTTAAAAGTCACGATTCAGTCCCCAGAGAAATTTATATAAGAAATCGAGAATCTACTCCCTCTTCATTAGGAGCATTTGCGAATTGTTCCTTTGGCATAATTAAGTTCAATTATACTGTTCGATTTTTTTTGTGCTATGAATATCTTGTTTGTTTTACTGAAACCCCAGTCCATTGAATTCATAAACATTTTCACTTAGAAAACTGTGTCAGCTAAGATTTGTTTCTCAAAGCTTTTCAAATAATAGGCAAGATGTAAAGTTTTTAGAATGAGCATTCGGCTTTCACAAACTCACTAAATACGTTAATTTTTTTAAAAGTCTTAGATTTAACTATTACTTTTTTTTTTATTGCCTAGGTGTGTAGACGAACTCACAGTCCACCTGGTGTAAGTGGTTACTGGAAGCCATAGACATCTACAATGTAAATGCGCAACACACCTTGAGATATAAGTTCTCAGGTCTCAGTATAGTTACAACGGCTGCCCCACCCTTCAAACCGAAACGCACTACTGCTTCACGGCAGAAATAGGCGGGGCGGTGGTGCCTACCTGCGCGGACTCACAAGAGGTCCTATCACCAGTAAGAAATTAATTAGAAGAATTACTGTCATCTTCACACAATAAATAAGTTACTATTTTTAAAAGTCTTAGATTTAACTATTACTGTCATCTTCAATGGAACAGCTCACGATTTATTTGGAGTTGATTTTATTAACTTTGTGCCAACAACCTCATTATTGCAAAAAAGAAGAATCTACTCATTCCTTAAATTCTTTACCATTCACATTTTGCTTGTGTCTTAAATAATGCTGCAATTTGAAAATATCGCAAATATGAGAAAAACACTCGAAAAATATTGTTATTACCATCAAATATAAATATTTCGAATCCAACAAAGCGTTTCAAAAGATACAATCGTGCAACCTAATCACAATACATTAGGCGTCCCATCTTGAAAGCATTTTCTTCATAACAAATAAATCGTTCTGAAACAGTACAACATAAATAATATAAATCGTTTTAAGTAGATAAGGTGTCATCTATTATTCTCTGTTACGAACGCCAGATTTGGAACCTCAGAAGTTTACAAGTAGGCTTGAGAGAGAGCTAGCGGAGTGTCTCACAAAAAATAATACCCGCAATAAATTTTATATTAAAATGAATGTTGCTCTTAGTTCTTATTTAGCAAATCGATTATTAGAATTATTTTAATATTCGCATTTATGTAAAACACAACTAAAAAATACTTTTTTTTGTAAAATACAACTAAAGAATACCTTTTTTATTGCTTAGCTGAGTGAGTAGTCCATCTGGTCTTAAATGGTTACCGGAGCCCATAGATATCTACAAACGTAAATGTCACCTCGAGACATGAGTTCTTAGGAGTCCATTTTTACAGTACAACGTCTGCCTCACTCTTTTAACCCAAACCCACTGCAACTTCACAGCAGAAATGGGAAGGGTGGTTGTACCTAACCGTGCGGACCCACAAGACGTCCTACCGGCAGACGTCATTACACAAATTATAATTTTGAAAATTCAAAACTGTATTGATATTTCAAAGAAGGCACTCGTCTATGATGGACATACAGCCATAATATTTTTATGCTTCTACTGTACGTAACAGATATTTTTTCTCCTTTTTTTAATGCCATTGTAGACAGACGACATCAATAGACTATATATTAAGCTGTAGGTATTATATTTTATAGTCGTAGGTATATGCAAAACACAAAACAGCGCACGTTACGTGATTAGACACCCTCGTTCACGAATATCAGCAATACGAGTAGCAGATCCAAGGCTCTGCTTGCCAATATATCCATGATTAATTTTAATATGCTTTTATTAGCTTCATACGTACTAGTATGTAACGGAATATTTGAACATGATTTTGACCCCCTTAAATACGTCGGATTAACTCAAAATTTTAACTCAAGTTATGAAGAACCGATGACAATTCAATATTTTAAGCAGTTTGATCCGTTATCCTTATTAGGATAATCAGAATTAGCGACTTTTTGTTTTCCTGAGACCCGGAGTGTCTGCGTCAAGACCAAGAATGGAAACTACCAGGCGCACCGATCACCTATTTCTCGGATAAGTTACCGATTGATTCAGATGAATTTTTTAAACAAATGAAAAAATTGTAATTCAACTAAAAAATTTAAAAATTTTTTTTTACAATAAATTCATTTTTTTCTTACACTATTCAATACTAATAGTATTCAATAATAATTTAATTCAAATTTATTAAAATTTATTTTCTATTTTTAGTTGGATTTTCTATAAAAGCGTATTTTTTTAGTTTCTTTAAACTATTATTTATTTAAAAATACTTTTGACGAGATTGGGTATACTTTATCTGTTATGTTCCATTGGGAGTGCTCTGAGGAATTGTTCGAGATGATACCGGCATCTCGTTTTTAACATCGCACCGCCCGCCACCGGAGTAGAGTTCATCCATACTACCTGGAGCCACTGCGGTCATTCACAGTGCGTTTCCAGAGATCTTTTTTGCCACGTACCATCCGGCTATGGAATAAGCTCCCCTCCATGGTTTCACGAGCGCTATGACATGTCCTTCTTCAAACGAGGCTTGTGGAGAGTATTAAGCGCTAGGCAGCGGCTTGGCTCTGCCCCTGGCATTGCTGAAGTCCATGGGTGACGGTAACCACTCACCATCAGGTGGGCCGTATGCTCGTCTGCCTATATGGGCAATAAAAAAAAACCTGATTGCGTATTGTGGCGCAGTCAGTACACTCATCAAACTACAGAATAAACTTTTCTAAAAGAAATCGAAAATTTCATCAAAAACGTTTGTTTCTGTCCACTTAATGACAGATTTGATGTACTTTGTGTATAAGAAGATTGACTACAAAACGAAACCCGTATACAAATTTATATAAATATTTCGTTTGGCTAACATTGAAAACGGTCCGACGAATACAAGGGAAAGGTATGTATAAGAAAAAAATCGGAGAGTCGGATCAAGTGTGTCCTTTTCTTTATTCTCGTGTTCTGGTTTTGTATTTTCAAGTTAATAGCTTAAAGCGTTTTTTTATTTTTTTTATTATAAACTACCTGACCCGGCAGACTTTGTAGTGACTCAATCGATAAATAAAAGACACATCAAGGGGACACATCAAAGGATAATCAAAATTGTTTGTTTTTATATAATTCCGAGCATTTTCATATTTATCTACCTTTTAAACCTTCTCTGGACTTCCACAAATAATTCAAGACCAAAATTAGCGAAATCAGTCCAGCCGTTCTCGAGTTTTAGCGAGACTAACGAACAGCAATTCATTTATATATAGATATCCTAGTTGATGTTCCCGAGTCGTAGACGCAATTAAAACTACATATACGATTTTATCCACGGAATAGATAAACCTTATTAATCTATTCCGTGATTTAATCTAAAGTTTTTTATTCACATCGCAATTGTATTTCAGACGTTTCGTATAATTTAAAACTTTCGAAACCTATAGATAGTCTAACCTAGATATAAGTTCTAAGGTCTAAGGAGTAACTAAGCTTGAGACCTTAGAACTTATATCTCAAGGTGGGTGGCGCATTTGCGTTGTGGATGTCTATGGGCTCCAGTAACCACTTAACACCAGGTGGGCTGTGAGCTCGTCCAACCATCTAAGGAATAAATAAAAAGGTCTCAAGTTTAGTTACAACGGCTGCCCCACCACGCATTACTGCTTCACGGTAGAAATAGGCAGGGCGGTGGTACCTACCCGTGCGGGCTCACCAGAGCCCCTACCACCAGTATAAAATTTTCTCTGTTCTAAATTTAATTGTGCATTAAGATGAAATCGCGTAGCATTGCCGAAATCCGTAGCACAATCAACCTTCATACATGACTAGAGTCACAATTAATATTGACAAAATGACTTTCCCACACATCAATTCACAGTAAGCTATAAACATTTGATTCTACAAAGGTGCAAATTCTGAGACTTTTTGTTACAGGATATTATTCCTTCATGGCAGAAGCGGTTCGTGAACAAAACTTTTCGTGTTCGTTCGTAATCATAAAATCGAAATAATAAAACGCTAAAAGCTATGCTTTGCACCAAACGGAGCTCGGAAAATCTCGTCCCTTGAGAACGCGCGGGTACCTCTAAACAGAGACACGGATGGACAGGCTGCGAGATTTATTTTTACTCAAAAAAAAAGAGATGTTTTGTCGCTTTTTTTACGTTGTCCAAAGACGAGGAAGCTTTCATTAAATCTCATCATACTTTTTATGAAACGATGCACATTTACTATTTTTATTATATTTATATTAAATTAATTTAACTAAGGAATTCTCATGAGTCATGTATTTGAAGTATATAATTCGTGACTTCAAATATAAATAAATGATTTTGCGGGTTCTTCAAATGTTTATCTCTATATTTAATACTAGCAGGTCGGGTCTTTAACAAAAATTTCAACGATATTTGACGTTGTTTAATTTTAAAAATAAAAGAACACTTATTACGCCATAACTATAATAGTTAGACATATGCTTTCGCGACACTTTTTGTAAATAATAATGTGTTCTACAAAGTCGTAGTACATTATTTTATTCTATCATCAATAGTTTTCGCAGGGCACGCGATGTAAAGAATATTCTAGGTAATTTTTTTACACCTTTGGTTACATTATTGGAGTTTTAGTAAGGATCCCTAATTTTTTTCAAAAAAGATTATAGTCTATGTCTCTCCGGAATAGTGTAGTTTCTAAAGAGTGAAAGAATTTTTCAAATCGGTTCAGTAGTTTCTGAGCTTATTCAATACAAACAAAGAAACAAATCTTTCCTCTTTATAATATTATATACTAGCGACCCGCCCTCGCTTCGCTTCGGAAACATTAAATTTTGTTATTGATAGGCGAAGCCCGCCATGTTGCGCGCGATACGACAATAACTGCGGGTGACGCCGCGGGGCAAAGCTAGTCGAAAAAAAGTAGCCTAAGCTACTCCTTATATCATCAGCTACCTGTCAGTGAAAGTTCTGTCAAAATCGGTCCAGCCGTTCTAGAGATTAGCCGGAACAAACAGACAGACAGACAGACAAAAATTATAAAAAATGTTATTTTGGTGTATGTACCGTATATCATATGCATGTAGTAAAAAGCGATTATATCAATATTACAAACAGACACTCCAATTTTATTTATATGTATAGATGTATAGATATAGTATAGATACTTTACCCATTTGACTCTACTATAGCTGTACGAATAAAAATAAATGCTAGGAGCGTGCCGAAAGCGTTTGATCTTTATCCGTATAGTCGTTGTTACAATACAATGGGAACTTCGACCTGATCTGTCAAGAGGATCAGCATTCTCTTTGTACAGTCAATCACTTAAAACCAACTTAACCGTGCAAGGTGTGAGAGAAGACTGGGTGTTCATAAAATAATATTTAAATAATCTTCTATATATATAAAAATGAATTGCTGTTCGTTAGTCTCGCTAAAACTCGGGAACGGCTGGACAGATTTGGCTAATGTTGGTCTTGAATTATTTGTGGAAGTCCAGAGAAGGTTTAAAAGGTAGACAAATATGAAAATGCTCGGAATTAAATAAAAATAACAATTTCGTTTTCCCTTTGGTGTGTCCCCCGTCGGACGCATTCCTTTTGTTGGTTTCAAGTTTATTTTACACAAAAGTTTAGGTCTTATTGAGGCACTACGAAGTCTGCTGGGTCAGCTAGTATTAAATAAAAATACACACTTCTTACAAATACATTTTGTTGGGTTATTGTTACGCAGTTTTATAAACAGAATAATTAAAAAATATATATTTTAATTAAAAAAACACAGCAAATCACAATTAAACTGATTCCAAGCAATTCGTACTAAAATCCTTGCAAAGAAACGAACATTTTAAAATAAAACCAACGTCACGATATAATTTACGTTATGGCTTGAATTAAGACTTTATAGCCTTAGGTAGATAGATTTTCAAAGACCTCACAATGTAAATGGCTCATTATTGTGGCCTTTGAACTACAACTTACTATCCGGCCGAAAGTTAAAGACAGTAGATCCCCCAACTAGCAGTGCTTAAGTTAAAAATTAAGGGTTTGAAAAAAATAAGGGGTAGGAAATTACTCGGGCATACATTACTACGGTTGGTAGCAGTAACTCATAAAGCAGCAAACTTCGAGTGATAGCTTCATCTATCTAAATGTAAGAGCGAATTGTGAAAGTTCATACGATAGCGGAAAAATGATTGTTGTATTTGAAATTCTCGATGGAGAATAATCTACCGGGGCCTCAGTGAACGGGCTCTGTGATCCGAGAACTCTACTACAAGATTTCTAGATAACTATAATTGTAAATATTGTTACGCCGGTGAGAGTAACGCCATCTATCGCCGAATAGTCGAACGAACTGCATGCCATCTCTGAAACGCTTTTATAGCCGATATCCCTAGAATTACAGAGAATTCCACACTTCTCTAGTATAGCGTTTCCGCTATCTGACGATAGATGACGCTGTACTTCTCGAGCGTTCTAGGTGCTACTAGATCCTTCGACATTCGTTCGACTATTCGGCGATAGATGGCGTTACTCTCACCGGCGTAACATTATTATATTATTATATTTATATAGTATCCAGAGCATAAAGTGAGGTGTTTATGAGTGGAAACGAGTACGACAAGTCGAAGTATAAAGTATAAGTTAAACTGAATAATGCCAAGCAAGATACTACATGACGAGAACGTCCAAGCGAATATCATCATACAACATAATATGCTATATTATAGATATTATTGCGTATAAGATATCAATAAGTACAAAATGATATTAGGTTGTCCCAAAACTGTCAATAAATTTGTTATTGGCTTAAAACAGAATTTATCATTTTACCCTGAATACTAGCTCGTAACAATCCTTTTGAAAATCGTAGTCCCCCTGGATTCTCGTTTAGCTAATATTTATTTTTCCGGCAGTACTCCGACATCGTCGCAGTTACTCGTGAAGACGTTTTAGATTATGTATTTGAAAAATTTTCTAACAGTACAATTCACTACACAATTTACTTTTCTTTATAACATTTTAATGGATATAGAGTGGGTGTTGAAATAATTTTGATGTCAAAAATCATCAGCAACAAGAATCAAATGCATTTAAAAGTGAACTAGTGACCCGCCCTCGCTTCGCTTCGGAAACATTAAAACACACATGAAACAAACAAAAAAAAAAAAAATTAAAAAAAGTAGCCTATGTTCATCAGGGACAATGTCGGCTTCTAATGGAAAAAGAATTTTTCAAATCGGTCCAGTAGTTTCGGAGCCTATTCGAAACAAACAAACAAACAAATCTTTCCTCTTTATAATATTAGTATAGATAAGCCCACGACTAGCTCGCATAGATGCTGAATATATAAAGGTACCAATTTCTTTTGGAGTTTATTGTTTTAATAATCACTGTCGTTTAAATTTTCCATTTGTACCAGAGGCTTTTCATCTATATTTAATGGCTCTTTAAAAATAAGTATCAACAAAAATCTTTATGTTTTATTTATTCATATATATATTTTTTTTCATATGAAATAGTAGTCTTGATATTATTATACTTAAACATCAAATTATGTTATATTGTATCCAATTATCATGGCGCGTCTAGTCTCGCCTTATTAAAATGTCTATCTGCGATATTTCTATTAGACTATGTTTTACTATATAGAGTTAATATCTCAAAATTTACAATATAGATAGCAGTCACTTAATACAGTGTACGAGTAATTAGCATAGTGGTAAGTTTGAAGTGGCTGGTTGTACTAGGCTTTCAGTCACTTGCAGCTTACTGTTTTGTACTATATTCAAAACAGATCTGACGTAAAGAAGTACACAGAAGATGAAAAATCACGTTTTTTTTTACTTGTATTGGCCAGATCAATTTTGAAAAGAACTCAATAAAAATAATCTCAACGCGCAGTTATATACAAAAACGAATTGACAATAATACTGGCCGGTACAAGCGTCAGGTAATATGACGTAGGCGTCATACGATGTAGAGTTGCAATTAGTAGGGTGTGAGTATCTATCTGCCTACTTGCTACAAGTTTATTTGGTTAAATATCAGTCATTCAGTCATTAAATTCAGTTAATGTTGCCTAAGTAGATATGGTACTTTTAAAAGTAAGCAATCTTAGGAACATGTAAATGTTATATATAAACACCACTTATTTATGTCTAAAATCTGATTTTGTATATATTATCAGAAGACGTTTTAGATTATGTATATGAAAAATTTTCTAACAGTGCAATTTACTACACAATTTTCTTTTCTTTATAATATTTTAATGGATATAGAGCGGGTGTTGAAATAATTTTGATGTCTAAAATCATCAGCAATCTATTTGTGTATATGATAAAATTCATATAATTTATTATTATTAAATAAAAATTAAGAATTAATTTTGACATATATTCTCTCAGCAATATGAGAGGCGACTATAGAATATTGAATGCCAGTCGCAATTTAGAAATAAACTCCAAGATCGCGCATCGGTACTGACACGCACAACGAATTTATTCATTTGGTTTTGAAAACGTGCGCCCCTGAGCTGACACCTGCGCTTGGTTTTGAAAACGTGCGCCCCTGAGCTGACACCTGCGCTAACGCGTTTGTATCGCCTCTCTTATTGCACTAACAGGGTTCCGTCTTCATGGAAGACCGCCCACGTCCACCCTATCCCCAAGAAGGGTGACCGGTCAGACCCATCGAGCTACAGGCCTATCGCGATAACTTCCTTGCTTTCCAAGGTGATGGAGCGAATAATTAATACACAGCTCCTGAAGTATCTTGAAGATCGCCAGCTGATCAGTGACCGACAGTACGGTTTCCGTCACGGTCGCTCAGCTGGCGATCTTCTTGTATACCTTACTCACAGGTGGGCTGAAGCCTTGGAGAGCAAGGGCGAGGCTCTTGCTGTGAAACTTGATATCGCGAAGGCCTTCGACAGGGTCTGGCATAGGGCACTTCTATCGAAGTTACCATCTTACGGAATCCCCGAGGGTCTCTGCAAGTGGATCGCTAGCTTTTTGGATGGGCGGAGCATCACGGTCGTTGTAGACGGTGACTGCTCTGATACCATGACCATTAACGCTGGCGTTCCACAAGGTTCGGTGCTCTCCCCCACGCTTTTCATCCTGTATATCAATGACATGCTGTCTATTGATGGCATGCATTGCTATGCGGATGACAGCACGGGGGATGCGCGATATATCGGCCATCAGAGTCTCTCTCGGAGCATGGTACAAGAGAGACGATCAAAGCTTGTGTCTGAAGTGGAAAACTCTCTGGGGCGAGTCTCCGAATGGGGTGAATTGAACTTGGTTCAATTCAACCCGTTAAAGACACAAGTTTGCGCGTTCACTGCGAAGAAGGACCCCTTTGTCATGGCGCCGCAATTCCAAGGAGTATCCCTGCAACCTTCCGAGAGTATCGGGATACTTGGGGTCGACATTTCGAGCGATGTCCAATTTCGGAGTCATTTGGAAGGCAAAGCCAAGTTGGCGTCCAAAATGCTGGGAGTCCTCAACAGAGCGAAGCGGTGCTTCACGCCTGGACAAAGGCTTTTGCTTTATAAAGCACAAGTCCGGCCTCGCGTGGAGTACTGCTCCCATCTCTGGGCCGGGGCTCCCAAATACCAGCTTCTTCCATTTGACTCCATACAGAAGAGAGCCGTTCGGATTGTCGATAATCCCATTCTCACGGATCGTTTGGAGCCTCTGGGTCTGCGGAGGGACTTCGGTTCCCTCTGTACCGCATGTTCCATGGGGAGTGCTCTGAGGAATTGTTCGAGATGATGCCAACGTCTCGTTTTTACCATCGCACCGCCCGCCACCGGAGTAAAGTTCATCCATACTACCTGGAGCCACTGCGGTCATCCACAGTGCGTTTCCAGAGATCTTTTTTGCCACGTACCATCCGGCTATGGAATGAGCTCCCCTCCACGGTGTTTCCCGAGCGCTATGACATGTCCGTCTTCAAACGAGGCTTGTGGAGAGTATTAAGCGGTAGGCAGCGGCTTGGCTCTGCCCCTGGCATTGCTGAAGTCCATGGGCGACGGTAACCACTCACCATCAGGTGGGCCGTATGCTCGTCCGCCTACAAGGGCAATAAAAAAAAAAAAAAAAACAATTCCATGAATAAAATTAATAACATTTATTCTTAAATAACTTCAACGGTCAAACAATTATACGTAATTAAAAAATATATGTCAATTACGTTGCAACGAAACTGGTGGTTAGTCATCTTATGAAAATGGAGAGATAGGTACTGGCGATACAGCATTTATGTTTGGAGACAATCTTAGTAGTCGTCGTGGCCTAACGGATAAGACGTCCGGTGCATTCGTGTTGAAGCGATGCACCGGTGTTCGAATCCCGCAGGCGGGTGGTACCAATTTTTCTAATGAAATACGTACTCAACAAATGTTCACGATTGACTTCCACGGTGAAGGAATAACATCGTGTAATAAAAATGAAACCCGCAAAATTATAATTTGCGTAATGACTGGTGGTAGGACCTCTTGTGAGTCCGCGCGGGTGGGTACCACCACCCTGCCTATTTCTGCCGTGAAGCAGTAATGCGTTTCGGTTTGAAGGGCGGGGCAGCCGTTGTAACTATACTTGAGACCTTAGAACTTGTATCTCAAGGTGGGTGGCGCAATTACGTACATCGTAGATGTCCATGGGCTCCAGTAACCACTGAACATCAGGTGGGCTGTGTGAGCTCGTCGACCCATCTAAGCAATAAAAAAAAAAGACCGCGGGCCCAAGGATGTTTTAGGGCCCTATCCTCCTACTTAGTCCAAACTACTCCCCTTGCACTATACGGGAACTATACGGGAAACTTTAGAACTTGTATCTCAAGGTGGGTGGCGCATTTACGTTGTGGATGTCTATGGGCTCCAGTAACTACTTAACACCAGGTGGGCTGTGAGCTCGTCCACCCATCTAAGCAATAAAAAAGAAAAAAACAGCAATTTCTGTTTGAAGGGTAGAGCAGTCTTAATGTCGGTGGTGATATTTTCGTTGTCATCTCTATGGGCCCTAGTACGAAACTAACCCAAAGATGGACAGTGAGCTCATCCAATAGTCTAGTGCAAAAAAAATCAGCCAAAAGATATAATTTTAAAACGATATCGTAATAAATATTTTAAAAGTATGTAATAATTTTTTTCATGTCAGCTTACACTGTTATCCTCTCTCTCTCTCTCTTCCCAGCTTTTTATCCCACATGGTGGTGGGCTCAGCTTTCCTGACTTTACTCCTCCACTTCGCTCTGTCTTCGACATCCTCGTCAGCAACGTTGCATTCTCTCTTGTCCTTCAGCACTACGTCCCTCCACCTTGTCTTGGGTCTACCTCTAGGTCTCCGACCGGGGACTTACACTGTTATCCAATTCTGAATTATTGAAATCTAGCTAGTAAGAAAATGCATAGACAAGTGAATTCGTTCAAATAGGATTAGCATGAAGTCGTTATCATCTAATGTTTTTTTATTTTTATATTTTATAATATTCAAATTTATTCTAATATAAATTTTGCAATTAATCTCAGATGTTAAGGTTGTTAAGTTTTAATTGTAAAATTTCATTATAATCTTTGGGGCCTTGAAAATTTTCTCTCTCGCCTAGTACGTGTCTCGCTGCAGCTCTAAGGATTAATACCGCCGAAAATACGTGAGAACGTTTGAAACAAAGCAGGTGAATAAACTTTCTGTCGAGAATACGATATTAATCTTCATCTTAATCACAACAGCGGCACTTGAACTCCCAATGTAATCATAAAAGTTATTTAGAAACAATTTCGTTTTTATATGAATCTTGTTTTTTTTTTTATTTACGTAAATGTCGCTGCCATCTTTCGTACCTAACTTAAAAAAAAAAGAAAAATTTTGAAGCATTTATTGAAACTAGAGGTCCCGCAGTAGTCGAAATTCGACTATAGTTAATTGGAATTGTAAGTTTGTATACTATTATGATTGTCTATACTAATATTATCTATACTAATATTATAAAGAGGAAAGATTTGTTTGTTTGTTTGTTTCGAATAGGCTCCGAAACTACTGGACCGATTTGAAAAATTCTTTTTCCATTAGAAGCCGACATTGTCCCTGATGAACATAGGCTACTTTTTTTTATTTTTTTTTTATTTTTTTTTTTGGTTTCATGTGTGTTTTAATGTTTCCGAAGCGAAGCGAGGGCGGGTCGCTATATTTTATACTTCTATAATCACAAATTTCGCCAAGACTACACTATAAAAAATATTAACAAAGACAAACAATATTTAGTCTATTCTCAATTTGACAACAGACGTTAAGAACAAAAGTTTCACAATAAATAGTATGCATGCGTGTGTGCGTCAAATACATGGTATGTAGTGTGTGTAATGTTTTCTTTATTGATTTAATGTATCTTTTATGTATTATTTTAAAAATATATTAGCATTGTGCACTTCTTCTCTGTATTCTCTATAAGTGTGTAAAATTTCATACTCCTCGGTCCGCGCAATTTTCGTAAAAAGGGATACAAAATTTTTGCTTCACGTATTAATATATAGATAACAAATCATTAGGTCAATGATCATTCTTCTTCATCGTGACGGAATGACGTAATGAAGTACACAAAAAAATCTCTTTTACTGGTGGTAGGACGTCTTGTGAGTCCACACGGGTAGGTACCACCCCTACTTCTACCATGAATTTGTAATGGGTTTCGGTTTGACCAACGGTTGTACTGTAAAAACTGAGACCTTTGAACATACATATGTCCCAGGGTGGGTGATGGCATTTACGTTGTATATGGACACCGGTAACCACTGAACACCAGGTGGGCCTTGAGCTCATCGAACCATCTAATTAATTAGAAAAAAAAACAATTGCCCACACGAGTATATTTATGTGGACGGTCATAAGCTTGTCTAGAGCAATACAAAAAAGATCTTCCGCCATCAAATATAATAAATTTTGCCAAATACTTACAACAAACTCAGTTACTCTGTTTTTGAGATTAATTCTGCGGAGACACCTGGCCCGTAACGTATTGTTTGCTGATTGTGTTCAACAAATCCTTCGCTCTACATTCACAAAAACGTACATAACATAATTTGTTTTAATATTTTTGTTTGAACATACTTTGTGTTGTTTTAGTTAATTTTAGCCGACAGCCACAGTAATATATTATGTCTGAAATACTTGATAGCCTTCGTATTGCTGTGCAGTATCGTGTTGAGAGGTGTCATAGCTATGTTTTTGTTAAAAAACTTATATCAATTCGAATATTATGTATTATAAAAGATTTTGAATACATGATTTTAAAGGATATGTTAAAACTTCGATATAAAATAACATTTTATAGAATATGCCTTTTTAAGCTATTGCATAGCTTTTATCGCGGGCTTTGAGCGTGGCGACCGAATCAAGAAATTCCGTAACGAAAATAAAACTTTACACCACCCACTCCGCCTAACATGTAGCTCGCGTTCAACAAATTCACACGTTGCGCTTGTGCAGTGTTTGTAAATAAGCGCGCGGCGTGATGTCGCACTGCATGCGCATCATGAAAAGTCTGCCCATCTCTCTCACGCGGTCAATCTTATGAGTGTGAAGGGGACAGTTACTGTTTTGCTTTTGTTAATGTTTATAAATATAGCGTGATCTTTTTTTAGTATCGTTTTAATATTAAATTATTATTGTCTAATTATAATTGCATAAGTTGATTAAAATGCTATTTAACGCGGCAGTCTCCGACTGCCACACATGTTTTTTTTAAGGAAATTTTACAATTCCTTTAAGAAACAAGTGGTTGCGAAGATTTAAAACCTTGTCGTCAGTCTTAGTATGCCACGGACGCTTCTGAAGCTCTTTTCAAGTGCCGTGTGACCGTGGGTTCTGGTAAGCAAATAACACTAGATGAGTCGTAGTCTCAGCCTCCTATCTAATATATAAAAGTCGATCTAGGTTTACTGGTCCATATTTTATGCGCTGCTATATTGTGGATCTGTATATGATTAAATTTTGTTAATTTATTTCTGGCACTTTAGCGAAATTCACAGTCATTTAGCTTAGAATTAGTGTTTTTGATAGTCATAGTGGAACATGGCCGGGTTTCGCTGGGTTAGACTAAAATAAATTCAAATCAGAGAAGAGCACAATTTCTCATTTACGTCTTTTCTTCTTTGGGTCGACACGCGTAGTCTCAACTCAGTCGGGCCGAAAGCTTTGTCTTCGCATCACAGAGGTATTGTTGTTTTGTTCATGTTGCTCATTTACTTATATTTTTAGCATCCTAACTTTTTTTCTTTAATTTTTTTCATATTAGATGTTAGATGGCCACTCGCTTTGGAAATTGAGGTTGATGTTTCATTAGTCTTGAATAATAACTGTCACGCTTCAAATCGGAACCCATGACTGGTTGACAGCTGAAATAGGCTTACTTTTGAAGTCGTCGTGGCCTAACGGATAAGACGTCCGGTGCATTCGTGTTGAGCGATGCACCGGTGTTCGAATCCCGCAGGCGGGTACCAATTTTTCAAATGAAATACGTACTCAACAAATGTTCACGATTGACTTCCACGGTGAAGGAATAACATCGTGTAATAAAAATGAAACCCGCAAAATTATAATTTGCGTAATTACTGGTGGTAGGACCTCTTGTGAGTCCGCGCGGGTGGGTACCACCACCCTGCCTATTTCTGCCGTGAAGCAGTAATGCGTTTCGGTTTGAAGGGTGGGGCAGCCGTCGTTACTATACTTGAGACCTTAGAACTTGTATCTCAAGGTGGGTGGCGCATTTACGTTGTGGATGTCTATGGGCTCCAGTAACCACTTAACATCAGGTGGGCTGTGAGCTCGTCCACCCATCTAAGCAATAAAAAAAAAAAATAAAAAAAAAAAAAAATACCAATACCGCAAATGAAAAAAAAAATACGAAATCATTTTGTGTAACAAGATATTATTCCTTCTTCGTGAAATTCTTTCAACATATTGTGTTCTTTATTACCGAGCCGTAGAATTTAGAAACTTGTGCTATTGTTGAAGCTTTAAGGAGTAAGTAACATGTGACTCCCAATGGCCCACAAATACGGAAAATGGCTTACGAAGCTGCGGTATAAGCATCAGTTTCCTCGCTGAAAGGTCAGAAAGTTTCAAAAGCAAACAAAACAAATCGTACACAGGACTAGTTCCATACGTTACTTTCAACTTTCAAAACGTGAGCAAACTCGATCTCGATTGAAAATATTCCGTAACTCCTTGGAAATATACGACTTAAGTTTCTACTTTATTACTCCAACTTGACTCTCGGTTCTGTTTTATGACATAGTTTTTCTGGAACTTCTCTGTGCCATTTGAACAATAATATGTTTTGCTGTAATGGGCAGACAAGCTATCTGACATATCATCGTAATGCTTACCGGCGATACAAAGCTTTATGTGGCCCGCACGGGTAGGTCCCACAATCCTGCCCATTTCGGCCACAAGCCACGTTGCGTGTTCCAGCTTGGAAGGAGGACAGTCATTCGTCGTCGTCCAACAGTTCAAATACCGCCACCCAAGTTAAGGCATGAAGTCGAACACTCAATTATATGGATTATCTAATCATTGTTTTAATCTTCAACCAGGGTTGCTGGACAGCAATAGATAGAGTGGTACTAGCACGATTTCTACCACTCTAAAGCCGAAGATAATTATTTAACTAAAATGAGTCTTTTGATCGTCTGCTTTCAGAGAAGGTCATTTGAAGAAGTTAGCAGTTTAACCAAAATTGACGTGGCCAAACTTCACACTAAGGCTTTCAATAATCTGCCAAATATAAAATACAGCCAAATTTTTTTTCCGCAACCTTCATAAAAAATGACTTCGCCACATATGAAAGCGGCAAGTAAGCCCCCATATACTGAGGACATTTTTCGTACCCGGTATTAACGTCAGAGCAGAATGAAAAATAGCATCGATTTGTTCAAACGTATTGGAACTGCCATTAGAGAAGGCTTTTAAGCCAACATCGAAGAGTTATGTTTAATATAACGATATTTTCTAATTTTAGTCCCACAAGTTTGTCACTGGCTCTCAAAAGCGCAATAATGGAAACCGTTCATATACCAAACTATAGGTAGTTAAATATAAGTGATATTAACTATGTACAATGCCGGATGCGAAATTTTTTTCATTAGATATAATTCTTCCAAAGGCTATCTACATTCTTCCAGACCCTTTCTGTGCCTTTCGAATGTTTTTTTTTTGTTATGAAATAGCTGCGGTAAATCATTTTGAAGTTATATAACTAGTCAGGTCATAAGTATTGTCACACAGTAAAAACTTTTCTTTTAGAATGCTGGCCACAAAAAAGTTTATTGAATTCGAATTTCGAATTGTTCATGAAAATAAAAATGTACTACTTTTAGAATTTTACTCATTTTTAAATATGGAGTGGACGCTTAAAGAAGACCGTGTTGCAGTTATTGCGTTGCATCGTTGCGGTTACGCGCCAATTCAAATTTTTAACATACTGAAAATTTTGAATATAACCAAAAGATTCGTTTATCGTACCATCAAACGATACAATGAAGACTCTAGTGTAGATGACAGGTCAAGAAGTGGTCGCCCTCGGTCTGTTAGGACTCCAGCAGTGATAAAAGCTGTGAAGGCGCGAATTCAAAGAAATCCCAAACGTAAGCAGAAACTGTTGGCCCTTCAGATGGGGTTAAGCAGAACCACGGTGAAAAGGGTGTTAAATGAAGACTTAGGGCTTCGGGCATATCGAAGAAAAACAGGACATCGTTTGAATGCTCGTCTAATGGACCTGAGACTGAAGAGATGCCGCGCTTTGTTGAAGCGGTACGCGGGAAAAAAATATCGGGAAATTCTTTTTTCGGATGAAAAATTTTTTACCGTAGAAGAGAGCTACAACAAACAAAATGATAAGGTGTACGCACACAGTAGTGAAGAAGCGAGCAACCGTATTCCGCGTGTCCAACGAGGTAATTTTCCATCCTCGTTCACGGTATGGTTGGGAGTTTCTTATTGGGGCTTAACAGAGGTACATTTTTGTGAGAAAGGTGTAAAAACGAATGCAGTTGTGTATCAAAATACAGTCCTGACGAACCTTGTGGAATCTGTTTCTCATACCATGTTCAATAACAGGCACTGGGTATTCCAACAAAATTCGACGCCAGCTCATAGAGCGAAGAGCACACAAGACTGGCTGGCGGCGCGTGAAATCGACTTCATCCGGCACGAAGACTGGCCCTCCTCCAGTCCAGATTTGAATCCGTTAGATTACAAGATATGGCAACACTTGGAGGAAAAGACGTGCTCAAAGCCTCATCCCAATTTGGAGTCACTCAAGACATCCTTGATTAAGGCAGCCGCCGATATTGACATGGACCTCGTTCGTGCTGCGATAGACGACTGGCCGCGCAGATTGAAGGCCTGTATTTAAAATCACGGAGGTCATTTTGAATAAACTTTAGTGTCATAAGAATCGATGTTTTGTTAAGTTCATTTTGGTATGTGAATGGTTACATAATGAATAAACTTGTTTCAATTATTTTACATTAAACATGTGACAGAATTTATGACCTGACTAGGTATATCCATTTGACGCGTTTGGGAAAATAGATGAGTGTGTATTTTTAGTGTGTTACGAAGTTGCACCATTGTAACACAACTTATTTAATTGTTTAGATTGTCTACCAAATCAACGAATACATAAATTAAATACATTCTTAATAGTAATATCAACTCGACAATAAAAACTTTCTTACCTACTACTTTCTTTTAACTCTTTCGCAAAAGGTGTTGACAAAACCTTACACACATACCTACTTACATAGAGGTATATAAATAACGTATTTCTTTAGGAATTTAAGGATTTTCTTTTTAACAAGAATGGCAACTCTTAAGTTAAATTTTAAGTTGTTTCTTAAATGTTCGAGTCACTATACCTATACTATTTTGAATTTGTTTTATCTGTCTGTCGACTGATATACCAGTATACATATGTATTATATAAAGAGAAGTCTCTTTATCTTTATATAATTTTGCTTCAACACAATATTTCTGCCGTGAAGCAGTAATGCGTTTCAGTTTGAAGGGTGGGGCAGCCGTTGTAACTATACTTGAGACCTTAGAACTTGTATCTCAAGGTGGGTGGCGCATTTACGTTGTGGATGTCTATGGGCTCCAGTAACCACTTAACACCAGGTGGGCTGTGAGCTCGTCCACCCATCTAAGCAATAAAAAAAATATCCAAATATTCTTTGGTTGTTGTAAAGAATATTTTCAATTCAAACTCACCCCTAAGACCACCAGAAAACAATTCTTAGACGATGAAAAAATGTTGGGGATCTCAAATACATTTTGTACCATATTAGATTAAATGAACTGCGGGCTTTCGCCTCCCCTTGTTAAATTGAAAATGTGTATTTTGCAAATCATGTTGTGTATTACACGGGAGTTTGCCGACGAGTCAACACATTACTGTAATGCCGTGAATGTTATTAGAATTTCTCGTAATAATATGTTAATATACTTTTACTAAGGGGTTCACTCTGACTGACACACTCACCATTAGGAACATAGCTAGGCAGAGCTTTTATTCTTTCATTATTATGATTTGTATGTCATATGTTTAGTTAAAATCTATGAAGATAATATTCTCGCCTTTAGTGAGGAATATCAGAGTGGCGCAAATCTGCTAAAATCCATCACGTATGTTAGAAGCCCAATGTTCGCTTTTTGGAAAAGTGAATTTCTCACTGTAGCAAGTGGGTTTTTTTTTCTTTTATCACCATAACTAGAAATCCAATGTCCATCTCAACAAGACTTGAGCTGTACATATTACTATCTTTTTTTGCCCGAGCAGGCACACGAGCATATGGCCCACCGGATGGTGAGTGGTTACCATCGCCCATGGACGTCAGCAATACCAGGGGCACAGCTAAGCCGCTACCTACCGATTTAGGCTGTTAGGTACCACAATCGGGTTCAGTGGCGAGCTTTGGGGGAGGCCTATGTCCAGCAGTGGACTGCCGCAGGCTGATGATGGATGATGATGGTACCACAACCTGTGTTATGTGTATCGCTTTTCTCGCGCTAGATCATTGTGGCATATCTACTTCGTCTGCTCTTTGTATGTATATCTTATCATTCTTTGGATTAATTACTTCCAAATGGCAGTGTTATTCAATCTACATACAGTTCTCGTTCGTATACAGTACATCAACAAGCTCGTAAACTTTAGCAAAAAAGTCTTTAACGATCCACACGTTTTCTCGTTTTATGAATGTCAGAATATCGAAGTAATATGAAAATTATTCTGAAAGGTCTACGTTCTCGTGGTCATTTTGCCAAAAATTTACAACGCTACACCTGCGACGGATGTGTGTAAGTCACTTGCATCTGTCAAAAAAAGTAAGCATTATCATTGAAAAGTTAAAGCGAGTTTATACTTTTTAATCACCGTCACCAGACTAATAGATTAGGCTTATTTTGATTCTGCACCCCAATACTGTGTATTTCAGTGGCCCTTTAGTTTCTAGTTTTTTATGATGGAGTTCGGCCTTATGCTTCAAGATGGCATTCACATAATAATGTCCACCACCTAACACTGGACCTGTTAGCCTTGTTAGAGGGGACGGTGATGCCATAATCGCCACGCTTGGCATGGGGCTTGGCGATCGCAGTATGCTGTTATAATACTCGTAGAACTGCGCATTCTCTGGAGGAGGATCCCTTAGTCACCTTTTACGACACTCACAGGAGGAGATGGGGAGATGCTATTACTTTTCAAGGCCTATCTCCAGAAGAGGCCGTGGGTCGCCTAAAAAAACCATTAGATTGAGGACGATACAAACAAGTTTAATACATCAGACTTTAAAATTAAACTATTTGAAAAAGTGACCTACCTAGACAGCGACTTATGAAGACAATAGTTTTTTAGGCCACAAACATTGCGTGTCCCGTATCTACGATCAAAAGCTCCGGACCTGGTGAGCTTGAACAGAAAAAGCGCTACGACGAAACGTTTATATCGTTATTATTATTACACGATTTTACTGGCCGTTCCACACGCAGTCCAAAATGTGGCTCATCACGTTCTTTTTGAAGTTTAGTGTTGGCGGTGATGGGGACTTTTATAGCGACCGCTAAAATCAAGTTGTCTATTTCTACCGATAAGCGAGCACGCATTTGCTTGAAGGGTGGGGCAGCCGTTATATATATGTCGCATCCGGGTCAATAGTTCGGAATATCAACGATACACAAACGTCAAAGTGACAGAATGGCCGTGTCGTGGTTGACGACTTTTAGTAATATTAAGACGGTGGTTTTGATTATTATTTTAAATGATGAAATGTTGTTTTGATAAATATCACAAAATGAAGGGTAGACTCCGTAACGCCACAGTTATAAAATGGCGGTACGTGGACAGAGTCGTGGCATTCCGTATCAGACAGTCATTCCGTCCGTCTCAGTCAGTGAGTCTCTGTCAGTCAGTCAGTCAGTCAGTCAGTCAGTCGGTCTGTCGGTATGTGCAACGAAACTGTCGGTTTATCCTGTCATTGTGAAAGTTGTGTGTGTTGAGTTTCAATAATTATTATTGAAAAGTTTTATTGACTAAACTGAGTTCAATCGAATACGAGTGATGACGAAACTACCGCTTAGCCTACCCTGGCCCCGCCGCCGACATATATGTAAGCTTGAGGGTAGATATTATCTTGTTGAACACCAAGTAAAAGGAGGTCACTTTTTGATTCCTGATTTAATCAACAATATGATAACTTAATTCACTTTCACTTATCCAATCTTTAACCAGTACGTACAACAGTCACTGAATCACACAACGTAACAACGTAGTAAGTGCACCGGGCAAACGCAGTCGAACGAATGTTCATTTCATATATTTTTTTTTTTTTTTTTTTTTTTCCCTACCTATGCTGATAGCCTTGAGAGGCTATTTCAGCTTCACCCTAACGTTAGTAGGTGAGCTCGCGGGGCTCAACCGGAGAGTTGCTAACACTGACCCTAGCAAGAGCAGTGCTTCGCAGAATCTACCACCGGATCGGAAACGCGACCCACTGAGAAGATCCGGCGAGAAACTCAGTGGGCTGTGTCTATGGGTTAGTTCGCTCGTCGAGCCCTTCGTCGCAAGCGACGGGTTCGACGAGGACGGTGACCGGTGCTTGTGGTGCCTAAAAGCACCGTTAATGGATCAGGAGGATCCGTAATGACGTGCTTTGGGCGACGTCGACGGTTTACCATTCGGTCTACTGGGTCGGGTATGTAATTTCCAGCGGCTACGATGAGAGGGTTCTCATGTCGTGCCGCCTTCTCAAAATGGCGCAGCGATGCCGACTGTAGATACTTACTAAGGGAGTCGAGCTCCAGGTCGTCGTGGAGATCCACATTCCTAAGGAACCAAGGCGCTCCGACGGCTATCCTGCAGAATCGTGATAGAATAACCTGAAGGGATTTCAAGTTGGTGCGGGCTGCGTGAGCGAACACTACGCTTAGCTTAGCCTACCCTGGCCCCGCCGCCTCCGACATCAGAAGTGAGATCAGGACTCTACTCTCACTAGCGTGACGTGTTTGAACATGTTCGAAGTACAGCGAAAAAACATGATGCAGATCAGAAATCAGAATACCAGTAACGGTATGTGAGATCACGGGTCGGAAATTCATCGGGAACAGACAGATGCCGATCCATGTGCTTGGTGCGCTACGGTTGATATGTACCTCGATCAACGTCTACTGGATGGTGCATAGCTCATTGTAGTCTTCAGTGAGGGCCTGAAAGGCGGTGCCTTATCATGTTGTCGCGGATTTCACAAGTAAGTGTCACATGGAGGCATTTGCGACTTATTTCTCGCTCGTTATGCAAAATTCTTGCTGCGACGCTTATCAATTTAAGCAATGGTAAGCCACAAAAGCGTGAATGCAGCATACGCAAGTCGTGTAATAACGTCTGCTACCTCGATGGAAGACCTGAGCCACGAAGAAATCGTCACATCTTACGTTCTGGCTCATGTTGACCAGTTGACGCTCGATTTATCACATGGCATTTACTAGCGGAAATACGACACGTAACAAGCTATTGCAAGAAATTAAGGCAAGTGCAAGTCTCAGGTGAAACTTCGATAATGGATCTGTCATGACGAGTGGGTAGTTCCGACACGAATAGTTTTTAAGCCAATGACTACTGCTAGAGTTACATGGCACTAGTGCAGTAAACCAAGACATGAGACGGTGAATTGTCGCTGAAACTTTAGAATCTACTAGATTCAATACCAATAACACTACACGTTCGATGACTTCGGGCTCCAGCAAGCAAACAAGAAAGCAAGCAAGTTTCCGTGGGGAAGAAAAATTGACACATCTGAAGTCGTCGTGACCTGTAAGATAAGACGCCCGGTGCGTTCGTGTCTGGCGATGCGGCGGTGTTCGGGTCCCGCTGGCGGATGCAAGTTTTTCTGGTGAAGTGCGTGCTTGTGCGTGCTTGACAAGTGTTCGCGGTTGGCTTCCGCAGTGTGGGAGTAACATCGTGTAGGAGAGGTGGAACCCGCAAAATTGTAGTTTGCGTGGTGGCTGGTAAGATTTGCTATGGTAAAAAGTTTGCGTGGTGGTAAAATGTCTTGTGAGTCTGCACAGGTAGCTGGAGGTGAGTCTTCCACGGTCGCGGCCTACCCAGTCCGCGAGACCGGGCAGATCACCTCAACGGTACGGAGGCCGGCCGACGGGTCCGCCAAACGACGAGACCACGCCTCTAGCACGGACTGCCGAGATTGGAGCCCCCGCGCTCCGGCTACACTTGCGCTAGGGCGCGCCACCTCGTAGGAGACTGTGAGGTATCCTTGAATGACTCTGACTGCGATCGCGCGCTGCCGGCGCCGCAGCGCAGCGACGTTCTCGTGGGTAAGGACGTGGCACCAGACGGGTGCTTCGTATAGTGCCATCGACCGCACGGGTACCATCACCCTGCCTATTTCTGCCGTGAAGCAATGTGTATTTCGGTTTGAATGGTGGGGCAGCGGTTGTAGCTATGCTAAGACCTTGGAACTTGTATCTCGGGGTGGATGACGCGTTTGCGTTGAGGATATCTGTGGGGTCCAATAACTACATAGCACCGGATGGGCTGTGAGCTCGTGCATAGTCCACCCATCTAAGCAAAAACATTGCCACGAGTTGCCGCCGAGGCAAATTGATGGCGCGATGTCATCGACGGCCGCGAGCAACGCAGCAGCGGAGCGACGCCGTGACGTGCCGGTAGCTGTGTAACATCGGTTATTTTGGTAAATGAGAAAAATCTGGTGAGTCGTTTTATTTTTATTTGGAATCTGGTGCCGAATGTTCTCTTGTCGAGAAATCTATTAGTAGTAGCTTCATAATTCAGCAATTTCATACGATGGTTCTCATAAAAGGTTAGTCGATTACAGTCACAGGGATGACTATCATTGAACACTTGCAGTCACAGGGATGACTATCATTGAACACTTGCAGTCACAGGGATGACTATCATTGAACACTTGCAGTCACAGGGATGACTATCATTGAACACTTGTAGTCACAGGGATGACCATTATTGAACACTTGCAGTCACAGGGATGACCATTATTGAACACTTGCAGTCACAGGGATGACCATTATTGAACACTTGCAGTCACAGGGATGACTATCATTGAACACTTGTAGTCACAGGGATGACTATCATTGAACACTTGTAGTCACAGGGATGACTATCATTGAACACTTGCAGTCACAGGGATGACTATCATTGAACACTTGCAGTCACAGGGATGACTATCATTGAACACTTGCAGTCACAGGGATGACTTAAAAACGTGGTGCTTCGGGGGATGGAACTGTTCATTCCTTCTTCCAAGGTGCCCGTCGGGGGTCGCAGTGGACCCTGGTATAACAATGCCAGTCGGGACGCTGCACGCCTCAAGCGGTCCGCATACGCGGCATGGAATGATGCCAGGAGACGCCAGGATCCTAATACCTCTGAGGAAAGGCGGAAATTTAACGCCGCTTCTAGGTCCTATAAGAGGGCTATTGCCAGGGCGAAGTCGGAGCACGTTGCCAGAATTGGCGAGCGACTGAAGAGCTATCCCGCCGGGAGCCGTGCTTTCTGGTCGCTCGCTAAGGCTGCAGAAGGTAACTTCTGCAGGTCTAGTCTCCCACCACTACGCAAGTCCGATGACAGTCTGGCCCATAGTGCGAAAGAGAAGGCTGACCTTCTGGTCAAACTCTTCGCCTCGAACTCGACTGTGGACGACGGGGGTGCCACACCAGCGAACATCCCCCGGTGTGATAGTTCCCTGCCGGAGATCTGCTTTACACAGTGTGCAGTCAGGCGGGAACTCCGACTCCTGGACGTCCATAAGTCGAGTGGGCCGGACGGCATTCCTGCTGTGGTTCTGAAAAGGTGCGCCCCTGAGCTGACGCCTGCGCTAACGCGTTTGTATCGCCTCTCTTATTGCACTAACAGGGTTCCGTCTTCATGGAAGAATGCCCACGTCCACCCTATCCCCAAGAAGGGTGACCGGTCGGACCCATCGAGCTATAGGCCTATTGCGATAACTTCCTTGCTTTCCAAGGTGATGGAGCGAATTATAAATATACAACTCCTGAAGTATCTTGAAGATCGCCAGCTGATCAGTGACCGACAGTACGGTTTCCGTCACGGTCGCTCAGCTGGCGATCTTCTTGTATACCTTACTCACAGGTGGGCTGAAGCCTTGGAGAGCAAGGGCGAGGCTCTTGCTGTGAGCCTTGATATCGCGAAGGCCTTCGACAGGGTCTGGCATAGGGCTCTTCTGTCGAAGCTACCATCTTACGGAATCCCCGAGGGTCTCTGCAAGTGGATCACTAGCTTTTTGGATGGGCGGAGCATCACGGTCGTTGTAGACGGTGACTGTTCTGATACCATGACCATTAACGCTGGCGTTCCACAAGGTTCGGTGCTCTCCCCCACGCTTTTCATCCTGTATATCAATGACATGCTGTCTATTGATGGCATGCATTGCTATGCGGATGACAGCACGGGGGATGCGCGATATATCGGCCATCAGAGTCTCTCTCGAAGCGTGGTGCAAGAGAGACGATCAAAACTTGTGTCTGAAGTGGAGAGCTCTCTGGGGCGAGTCTCCAAATGGGGTGAATTGAACTTGGTTCAATTCAACCCGTTAAAGACACAAGTTTGCGCGTTCACTGCGAAGAAGGACCCCTTTGTCATGGCGCCACAATTCCAAGGAGTATCCCTGCAACCTTCCGAGAGTATTGGGATACTTGGGGTCGACATTTCGAGCGATGTCCAGTTTCGGAGTCATTTGGAAGGCAAAGCCAAGTTGGCGTCCAAAATGCTAGGAGTCCTCAACAGAGCGAAGCGGTACTTCACGCCTGGACAAAGGCTTTTGCTTTATAAAGCACAAGTCCGGCCTCACGTGGAGTACTGCTCCCATCTCTGGGCCGGGGCTCCCAAATACCAGCTTCTTCCATTTGACTCCATACAGAGGAGGGCCGTTCGGATTGTCGATAATCCCAATCTCACGGATCGTTTGGAACCTCTGGGTCTGCGGAGGGACTTCGGTTCCCTCTGTATTTTGTACCGTATGTTCCATGGGGAGTGCTCTGAGGAATTGTTCGAGATGATACCGGCATCTCGTTTTTACCATCGCACCGCCCGCCACCGGAGTAGAGTTCATCCGTACTACCTGGAGCCACTGCGGTCATCCACAGTGCGTTTCCAGAGATCTTTTTTGCCACGTACCATCCGGCTATGGAATGAGCTCCCCTCCACGGTGTTTCCCGAGCGCTATGACATGTCCTTCTTCAAACGAGGCTTGTGGAGAGTATTAAGCGGTAGGCAGCGGCTTGGTTCTGCCCCTGGCATTGCTGAAGTCCATGAGCAACGGTAACCACTCACCATCAGGTGGGCCGTATGCTCGTCTGCCTACAAGGGCAATCAAAAAAAAAAAAAAAAAAATGACTATCATTGAACACTTGCAGTCACAGGGATGACTATCATTGAACACTTGCAGTCACAGGGATGACTATCATTGAACACTTGCAGTCACAGGGATGACTATCATTGAACACTTGCAGTCACAGGGATGACTATCATTGAACACTTGCAGTCACAGGGATGACTATCATTGAACACTTGCAGTCACAGGGATGACTATCATTGAACACTTGCAGTCACAGGGATGACTATCATTGAACACTTGCAGTCACAGGGATGACTATCATTGAACACTTGCAGTCACAGGGATGACTATCATTGAACACTTGCAGTCACAGGGATGACTATCATTGAACACTTGTAGTCACAGGGATGACTATCATTGAACACTTGTAGTCACAGGGATGACTATCATTGAACACTTGTAGTCACAGGGATGACTATCATTGAACACTTGTAGTCACAGGGATGACTATCATTGAACACTTGTAGTCACAGGGATGACTATCATTGAACACTTGTAGTCACAGGGATGACTATCATTGAACACTTGTAGTCACAGGGATGACTTAGTTACTGTGTACATGAATTGTACGGGGAGAACTTGCAGCAGTAGTAAATCACTTATTTTCGTTTGTGTAATCTTTCAATGTCGTTATAAAATTTGTGATGACACAAGACTTTTATTTTAGTAGAGTGGTCAGATATGGCCGAGCGTGAATGATATTGTGCGGTATTGGCTTTTGTTTCAGATTAACACACGAGGACGTGTGTAACACAGGATGGCCGTGTCGCATCCGGGTCAATAGTTCGGAATATCAACGATACACAAACGTCAAAGTGACAGAATGGCCGTGTCGTGGTTGACGACTTTTAGTAATATTAAGACGGTGGTTTTGATTATTATTTTAAATGATGAAATGTTGTTTTGATAAATATCACAAAATGAAGGGTAGACTCCGTAACGCCACAGTTATAAAATGGCGGTACGTGGACAGAGTCGTGGCATTCCGTATCAGACAGTCATTCCGTCCGTCTCAGTCAGTGAGTCTCTGTCAGTCAGTCAGTCAGTCAGTCAGTCGGTCTGTCGGTATGTGCAACGAAACTGTCGGTTTATCCTGTCATTGTGAAAGTTGTGTGTGTTGAGTTTCAATAATTATTATTGAAAAATTTTATTGACTAAACTGAGTTCAATCGAATACGAGTGATGACGAAACTACCGCTTAGCCTACCCTGGCGCGCTGCCGCCGACATATATGTAAGCTTGAGGGTAGATATTATCTTGTTGAACACCAAGTAAAAGGAGGTCACTTTTTGATTCCTGATTTAATCAACAATATGATAACTTAATTCACTTTCACTTATCCAATCTTTAACCAGTACGTACAACAGTCACTGAATCACACAACGTAACAACGTAGTAAGTGCACCGGGCAAACGCAGTCGAACGAATGTTCATTTCATATTTTTTTTTTTTTTTTTTTTTCCCTACCTATGCTGATAGCCTTGAGAGGCTATTTCAGCTTCACCCTAACGTTAGTAGGTGAGCTCGCGGGGCTCAACCGGAGAGTTGCTAACACTGACCCTAGCAAGAGCAGTGCTTCGCAGAATCTACCACCGGATCGGAAACGCGACCCACTGAGAAGATCCGGCGAGAAACTCAGTGGGCTGTGTCTATGGGTTAGTTCGCTCGTCGAGCCCTTCGTCGCAAGCGACGGGTTCGACGAGGACGGTGACCGGTGCTTGTGGTGCCTAAAAGCACCGTTAATGGATCAGGAGGATCCGTAATGACGTGCTTTGGGCGACGTCGACGGTTTACCATTCGGTCTACTGGGTCGGGTATGTAATTTCCAGCGGCTACGATGAGAGGGTTCTCATGTCGTGCCGCCTTCTCAAAATGGCGCAGCGATGCCGACTGTAGATACTTACTAAGGGAGTCGAGCTCCAGGTCGTCGTGGAGATCCACATTCCTAAGGAACCAAGGCGCTCCGACGGCTATCCTGCAGAATCGTGATAGAATAACCTGAAGGGATTTCAAGTTGGTGCGGGCTGCGTGAGCGAACACTACGCTTGCATACGTCATGACGGGGCGTATACAAGTTTTGTAGAGAGTTACCTTATTGCGGAGGGACAGTTTGCTTCGACTACAAAGCATTGGATAGAGTCGTCCTAGAATAAACGCGGCGCGGTCGCGTACCGTTTTTATATGGGGACGGAATGTCATCCCTCTGTCGAGGGTGACGCCTAGATATTTGACCTTCGAGACCCACGGAATGGGCTGGCCAAAGAGAGTGATGGGACTAACGGCGGAGGTGTTTGCGCGCCTACTACGGAGTGGGATGCTCGAAGTGATGTTCGGAGGGCGACCCCTTTTGAAGAGCACCGCTGCGCTTTTCGTGGGGTTGATGTCTATTCGCCACTTCCGGAACCACTGTCCCATGGTGGCTACTGCGATCTGGAGTCGCCGATGAAGCAGCGACATCTTCCTACACGAGTAGTAGATAGCCGTGTCATCGGCGAAGAGCGCTAGATGGGTCTCCGGAGACCGGGGTATATCATTGATATACAAACTAAATAATAACGGGGAGAGCGCGGAGCCTTGCGGGACTCCGGCGGTCAGTTGACGGGGACGAGAACGAGTTCCCTCTACTCGATATCGAAACGAACGGTTCGACAAGAAGTCTCGTATGATGAGCACGAGTCTGTCTGGCACTCCCATGTTGTACAGTTTATAAATTAAACCGTTGTGCCAGACTTTGTCGAACGCCTTCGCGATGTCGAAGAAGAGGGCGCCGGTCGGGATTTGTTTACGCCTATTTAGTCCTATCAGAATGTGCTCCGTGAGGCGGTGCACTTGTTGTACGCACGAGTGTTTAGAGCGGAATCCGAACTGTTCGTCAATGAGAATTTTGTTCGCGGTAACAAAATCCCAGAGGCGTTTCCTAAGGAGCCGTTCGTAAATTTTTCCTATCGTCGAGAGGAGACTAATCGGACGGTAACTAGAAGTTTCGTTTGTCGGTTTGCCCGGCTTATGTATACCGATAACGTCCGCTTCTTTCCACACCGCGGGAAAGATGCAGTGCGTCATAGCGGCATTTAAAATTGTAGCCAACATTGCTATCAGTTGGACTGGCAAAAATTTTAGCGCGCGGTTTTGGATGCCGTCGGAGCCGGGTGCCTTCCTAGGTTGGAGGTTGTGGATCGCGTCTCTAACTTCGTCAGTGGTAATGGGGGGTAACGCGTCCGAGGGCGGCAGGGAAGCTCTGCGCTCGACCTCCCTGTCGACTAACTCGGTGTGTTCGGGGTCCGCGTGTTGAGTGCTGGTGGTGCACTGCTCTTGCAGTGCATCGGCCAGCAGCTCAGCCTTGTCATCGTCATCGAATGCCGGTGGTTGGCCTGAAGGGCGTATGAGGGGAGGCATAGTAGCGGTAGTTTCGGATTTGAGAGTCCTAGCTAGTCGCCAGTATGCTTGGTGGGAGGGCGCGAGTTGTTCTAGATAACTATGCCAATTATCGTTACGCGCGTCGCTTAAGCGGGAGTGGACTTCGCGTTGTAGACGACGCATCCGAATCCGGTTTGAATGCGTGGGAAGACGATCGTACGCCCGGATTGCCGCGTTCCTAACTCTTAAGAGATTCCTAAGATCGGGGGACAGTCTGATGCGGTGGAAGCTGTCCTCCACATCGACTTCTTTTGAAGATCTAATGATCGCGGAAGAGATGTGATCGGTAATTATGTTTATGGATTCGACGGTGTCCTCGGGGGATGGATTCGAATCCGGGCCGCAAGGGAGGATTGGCGGAGCGGCGTCGGCTAGGCACGTGCCCAGCTTATTCCAATCCACCATGGTCCTCGTAACAGTGACTGGGTTGTGAGGGCGACCGAGCTGCATAACGACAGGTCGGTGGTCTGAGTCGAGCTCTGACATTGTTTCGATGGAACGCAAGCGCAGAGTTACGTTCCTAAGCAATGCCAGGTCTATAGTGCTCGGACGGAGCGCGATGTTATACGGATAACATGTTGGAGTTGGGGGACCGACTATTTCAAAGGTGAGGTCGTCTATAAACGCGTCGAGACGCCTACCGTTGACGTTTGTACGATGGCAGTTCCACCTAGTGTGGTGGCAATTTAGATCGCCTGCCAGGATGACAGAGTCTCCCATGCCGAACAGTGACTCGATGTCACTGCTCAGAAGGGGCTTGTCCGGGGGGAGATAAACGGATGCGATGACGATCGGCTGGTGTCCCGTCAGCGAGATACGGCACACTGACGCCTCGATATGTAAGAGCGAGGGAGTATCGAGAGGGACAACGTGCAGGGCCCGTCTATAGTAAATGGCAGTCCCGCCTTTGGAGGCGGTGAGTCTGTCATTCCTAACCATGACGTAGTTCGCGACTTTCGGGTCGCGACGCGAGGGCTTCAGACAGGTTTCCTGCACTAATAGAATATCTACAAGATTATCGCGGAGGAATTCAAAAATTTGATCGCGTTGCCGCGCGAGTCCGTTAGCATTATAGAATGCTAACGTAAGGGAATACGGTTTTTCTCTACCTTTTTGCGCCATTGATTATCGGTAAAGATTTTATAACGTACGCGACACGGACTCGTAGACGTCCATGTGATCGAAAGCGGCCGCGAGCCGCTGTTCGGGGGTTACCGACCTACGTATCGCGTCTGCGAACGATCGCAGACGGTCGAAGTTGAGTGCGGTGACGAAGTCACGCACGAGCGCGAAGTCGTTGACGGCAGAGGGTTGCGGGGGACGGAACGCGGGCGCGAGGCCTGGTGCGAGCTGGGGCTGGGGCGCGGGGCGTGTCACGAGCGGGGGCGGGGGTGCGGTTTCCGTTCCCGCCTTCGTATACGGCTGCGGTTTTTTCCACGCCGACACCGTGGGAACTGCAGCCGGCACGAAGGCGGGTTTCGGCACTGAAGGCGCCGAAGTCTTTGGGCCGACGGTTCGGGGGGCTGGGTGGGTCGGACGTTTTCGCGGAGCCCTAGGACATCCACGGTAGTTCGCGGGGTGCCCTTGCTTAAGGCATAGGACACAGCTTGGAGGTTCGGTCGCGGTTTCCCTAACACGCGAGCAATCTAGTGTGGCGTGGTCGCCGAGGCACTTTACGCAGCGGGGGCGCGCGTGGCAATTACGAGCCGAGTGGCCGTAAAGCTGGCATCTGTAGCACTGCCCGGGAGTGCCACGTCTATGGGGGGCTTCAATTGAGATCCCGGATAGGCCGCAAATTGTCGTGAGACATGCGATCTTCTTTTTGGCCTCCGGGGTGGGTTCTAGCGCTACTAGAATCATGTTGTAGGGCTGTTTGCCCCGCCCACTGTGCATCCGGTGCACACTAACTAGCGGGAGGGACTGAGCGGTCAGATCCTCCTTAATGTACTCGATATCTAGCTCTTTTGGGACTCCGCGTATTACTACGCGGAGCTCGCGGTCCTCCTGAAGAGCATAGGTGTGAAAACCTATGTTCTCCTTTCGGAGGTATGAAGAGAGGGCCCTATGGTCGCCCGGCGTTGCGACCTTTATCTGAATCCCATGCGCGACGTTACGCGCATGGGTATAATTAATTTTATTTGCCTGAAGGGCCTGGGAAACGCGGTTCCACGCAGTTTTTTCCTGGAGAATCAGCGGGGGCGGGGCAGCTACTTTAGGAGCGGGCGCGGGTTTGGGACGCGGCGGTGGGGTTACACGGCGAGCGGAGTCCGACTCCGGTGTCACGACTACCTGCGGGCGGGAGGCGGTCGCGGATTTAGTCTGCTTCGTCGTGGAGCTCCGGGACTCCACGGCGCGAGTACGCTTTTTACCGCGCGTTACGGTTTGGAACCCATCCGAAGTTCCAGGCTGAGGGCTTGACGCGGATTCGAAATCCATCTCCGATTCGGTATCGGAGCCTGAACTCGAAACGATCGAGGTCGCGACGGACGAAACGCGCGATGACGTAGACGACGCGGGCGCGGGGGTGGGGGTAGCGTTAGGCGCTTCGTGAGTCGCTACGTCGGAACGTGCGCTCGAACTTGACGCGGCGGCGGGGGGCGCGCGGCGTGCCTCCGAGGCACGTTTGAAGTACGCGGCGACGGACGCGGGGGGGAGGGATTGCCACGGGCGGCCCTAAACTCTAGGTACTCGGCCCTAATTGACGGGTACCTATCCCGGAGGAACCCGACAATATCACTAGCACAATCTTCTTCCATTTTTCGGTCTTCTTGCCCGGGGGGGGCGGCCCCGGGACTTTTGTTGAACTCGCCGAAAGGCGAGGCCCCGGATAGGATTTGTAACCCCCCTGTGCTGCAGGACAGCAAGGAGCAGGGGGGGGGAATGCCTATGCCGTGAAAACGGCAATCGGCGGGGAAAAGGAAAGGAACCCGCTCGGGCTGTATAGTGCTACAGCAGGCAGAATCGCGAGCGGGGGTCTAGTCTTGAAAAAGACTGTTGTTTTGGGAAGGGTTAGGAAATCGCTAGCCTGTGAGTGCCACAGGAAGCCTGAACGTAGCGATTGGTTTTGCCTTGAAAAAGGCAGTTGGTAAAGGGTGGGTTCGCGGTTACAAAACTTTAGCGCACAAAAATGGACTCCGAGACGCAAATCGCAAGCGACCAACGGATCGGTACGTCCGCACTACCGAATTGTAAGCACGATGTATTCACGGTCACTACACTGTCGAGCACAGCTGTGAGTTCAGAGACGCAGCTCGCAAGCGGGCCACGGATCGGAAAGCACGTCCGCGCACGACCGAGTCGTGAGCGAGAATGTTCATTTCAAGGCACGTTCCGCCTTTTTATACTAGCCGGCGCAGCTGGCTTATGAGTCACTTCTGTTGCAGCTGTTGTTTACGAGTGGAACGACACGGCCGGCGCACCTTGTTTGTGTGAGTCACTCCTATTGCACGTGCTATGTAACATAAATATCGTTAATGCCGTCACGACCATACTGACGTGCGCTCGTCCTCGTGCGCGCATTCTTATGGTATGTCTGTGAACAACAAACGTGTTCGTTCATCCTGACATTAACGGATGCAACTTAAAACGTGGTCTATGATATTAACAATCTAGTAGGGTTCGGTTCGCATAATTCTTCAGAAAATCCTATACTGGCTATAAATAACCTTCAGACTGCTTACATACCTGGGCCAGTTCATTTAAAACTCTTCAGGTATGTAAGTATGTCCCTTTTAACTTAGACCGGAATTGTTATCCCTTCAGTTTTTCGAACTGGACCGGATAATGCTAGACCGAATCGCAATCCCTGTAGCTAATTGTTGTGGCTAATCTGGATGAAAATCCCTATAGCCAAGCCATTGGACCGGACAGACCCTTCAATGACTTCACACTTTCTTTTTTTTTTTCTCTTTTTTTTTGCTAGTCCGGATTAACATCTCTCTAGCCACATACAATTCTCTTTTTTTTTTCTTTTTTCTTTTTTAATCTGCGTGTACGGTAGCTTTTGTTAAAACATTTCTTAAACCAGAACATTTATACGGAATTTCTTCAGAAATAGTGCGAGACCGACCATCGTTTTCTACATTTCCAACACCTGCACCTGAGGTGCCTGAGCTTACAGACATTGTATCACTACCCACAGACTATGTTTGCTGTATCGCTATTTGCGGACAAAAATGTCGCTTCTATTGTCAGTGATAGAGTCGTCATCATTAAGATCAGTTTCATGAACAAGATTAATTAACCCATCTGTGTACGCCGTCACGTCATCGTCACTATAATTTTCAGAAATTTCTAGTAGGCCTGACGGGCCTCGAGGTATTTCACGTAAGTTTTCATGGGGAAATTTGTACACTCTATTAGAACTATTTACATGTCTCAATTTATACCTATCGTTT
This sequence comes from Bombyx mandarina, assembly GCF_030267445.1. NCBI lineage: Eukaryota > Metazoa > Arthropoda > Insecta > Lepidoptera > Bombycidae > Bombyx > Bombyx mandarina. The sequence continues at coordinate 14,541,002 of NC_143221.1, forward strand.
TCCAAGACTGCAGTAATGTTGAAGGGACCTTTACATTTTCGGTCAACTTATGAAAACAAAATCCCCAGCGGAAAAAAGTTTGACTTTAGCTTTGCCTCGACTAAACCAAGGGATTATCACTCTGTTGAAACTTTAGATATTTCAAGTGAACTACCCTGAACGGTAAACATCTATTCTATTGGAGTAAACCCTGTTACTTGACAACGTGTACTATTAAGGGCGAGTTGAATATCCCCTAACTGCTCTTGCCATGATTGGTCCGAGTTACTTTCAGATCAAAGAGTGACTTGTTCATGAAACCTCTTACCATTGAAAAAATTACTATGGCTTTGTTTTATAAGACTACATTCTGACCCTCAATGGAACATAAAGGGGAAGCCAAAACCACTTATCTGTAACACACTGAAGCTCTGGAACACACGTTGACGTCTCTGGTTGCACCTGCCACAGCACCTGGAGCAGTGTCGTTTTTCTTCTTGTAGCGCATGGAACACCCAGAAGCTACATGACTCGCATCACCGCACACGTAACAGCTGACTTGCAGGCGAGAGCCGGGCGCCCACGGATGAGGAGGTTGTTCAGGTTTTGCTGGAATATCGAAAAAAGTTTGAGAGCAGTATCTGTCGCAACACCCTTCGGCACGATGCCCAGGTTTTCCGCAGAAATGGCAGCTTCCACGGAAAAAAACTTCGAGAGCGTTTTGGTTCTTTATCAGGATCTTCGTTTTTTCTTTTGAGGGTAAAGCCACGTAATGTGTGAAATAGACGATTTTTGTGGTAATAACGACAGAGTTCAATTCCCGACGGATTCTTTCATCACACTGCGACAGTATTGATATAACAAATCCGGTGGCTATTTGTTCTGGCACATTAGCGTCGGGAATCTTCTTTATAAGTTGCCATAGCCGGATACCGGCTTCAGCTGGTCCCTTTTTGCTTTCCATTTCAAATTTAATAACCAGGTCGAAGTGGTCTTGCATCATTAGATAATTTTGTCAGCATCTCTTTAATAGTAGGCCAGGATATCTTACCAGGCTGTATTTTTGTGAGGCAAGTAGCAGCTCGAGCCTTAAGCGAATGTGTGAGAGTCAAAATTAAATCGACACCATCCAATACTTCAACTACTTTAAACGGCCCTTTAAACTTCGTATCTAATTTCGTTTGATTATGCTCTTCGTATTAATGTGTGGACGAGCTCACAGCCCACCTTGTGTTAAGTGGTTACTGGAACCCATAGACATCCACAGCGTAAACGCACCACACACCTTGAGATAGAAGTTCTAAGGTCTCAGTATAGTTACAACCGCTGCCCCACCCTTCAAACCGAAATACACCACTGCTTCACGGTAGAAATAGGCAGGGTGATGGTACCCGTGTGATCGATGGCACTATACGGAGCACCCGTCTGGTGCCACGTCCTTACCCACGAGAACGTCGCCGCGCTGCGACGCCGGCAGCGCGCGATCGCAGTCAGAGTTATTCAATGATACCTCACAGTCTCCTACGAGGCGGCGCGCCCTAGCGCAAGTGCAGCCGGAGCGCGGGGGCTCCAATATCGGCAGTCCGTGCTGGAGGCGTGGTCTCGTCGTTTGGCAGACCCGTCGGCCGGCCTCCGTACCGTCGAGGCGATCTGCCCGGTTCTCGCGGACTGGGTGGGCCGCGACCGCGGAAGTCTCACCTCCGGCTACCTGTGCAGACTCACAAGACATTCTACCACCATGCAAACTTCTTACCGCAACAAATCTTACCAGCCACCACGCAAACTACAATTTTACGGGTTCCACCTCTCTTACACGATGTTACTCCCACACTGAGGAAGCCAACCGCGAACACATGTCAAGCACGCACTTCACCGGAAAAACCTGCATCCGCCAGCGGAACCCGAACACCGCCGCATCGCCAGACACGAACGCACCGGACGTCTTATCTTACAGGTCACGACGACTTCAGATGTGTCAATTTTTCTTCCCCACGGAAACTTGCTTGCTTTCTTGTTTGCTTGCTTGCTTGCTGGAGCCCGAAGTCATCGAACGTGTAGTGTTATTGGTATTGAATCGAGTAGATTCTAAAATTTCAGCGACAATTCACAGTCTCATGTCCTGGTTTACTGTACTAGTGCCATGTAACTCTAGCAGTAGTCATTGGCTTAAAAACGATTCGTGTCGGAACTACCCACTCGTCATGACAGATCCATTATTGCGATCGAAGTTTCACTTGAGATTTGCACTTGCCTTAATTTCTTGCAATAGCTTGTTACGTGTTGTATTTCCGTTAGTAAATGCCATGTGATGAAGTCGACAGTCAAACTGGGCAACATGAGCCAGAACGTAAGGTGTGACGATTTCTTCGTGGCTCAGATCTTCCATCGAGGTAACAGAGACGTTATTACACGACTTACGTATGCTGCATTCACGCTCTTGTGGCGTACCACTACTAGTATTCTGATCTGCATCATGTTTTTTTTTGCTGTACTTCGAACATGTTCAAACACGTCACGCCAGTGAGAGTAGAGTCCTGATCTCACTTCTGATGTAAGCTTGAGGGTAGATATTATCTTGTTGAACACCAAGTAAAAGGAGGTCACTTTTTGATTCCTGATTTAATCAACAATATGATAACTTAATTCACTTTCACTTATCCAATCTTTAACCAGTACGTACAACAGTCACTGAATCACACAACGTAACAACGTAGTAAGTGCACCGGGCAAACGCAGTCGAACGAATGTTCATTTCAAGGCACGTTCCGCCTTTTTATACTAGCCGGCGCAGCTGGCTTATGAGTCACTTCTGTTGCAGCTGTTGTTTACGAGTGGAACGACACGGCCGGCGCACCTTGTTTGTGTGAGTCACTCCTATTGCACGTGCTATATAACATAAATATCGTTAACGCCGTCATATATAATACAATTAAGACTTAAAAATATTTCTATTGTAATTCAATTAACTGGTGGTAGGACGTCTTGTGAGTCCGCACCACCACTCTGAATCCTAACCTAAACATCAGCCCGCTGAGTTTCTCGCCGGATGTTCTCAGCGGGTCGCGATTCTGATCCAGTAGTAGATCTATTCATTCGCGAAGCAGCTACTTTTGAGTTATTAGGTCTCCTTTGGCTGAGCCCTTACTCGCTCACCTGCCCTGGTGAAATTAAAAAGGCCTCCGGGTCACTAGTAATCTTTCAATCATAAAAAAACCACCACTCTGCCTATTTCTACCGTGAAGCGGTAATGGGTTTCGATTAGAAAGGTAGGGTAGCCGTTGTACTGTTAAAACTGAGACATTAGAAATCATATCTCAGGGGGGTGGCACACATCTTAGCAATAAAAAAATTGTAACTGCTTTCCTTAAATAGGCCGTAAGCTTATCTGACTAATTAGGATAATCAAATTTAAATATACATATTAGTTTTACATTAAACAATTTCAAATTGTAACATAAAATATGAACTTTAATGTAGAAAAATTAACAAAATTATTCTACATAACTTTCGATTTTAACTAGTTATTGAAATTCATGACGCTTTTTCAGCCTAATAATCAGATTATGTGATCAACGGTTCTAAAGCCCTGTTCTATTACATTATAATACGCCAAGTCAGAATAATTTCCCCACCGAATGTAGTTCCGCCTTGTCGTGGCGGTGGGGCTTAAGCGTGCGTCCCTAAAATCGCGTGCAGAGGAATCTGTGTGGGACGCCGCGACTAAGAGAACTGCGCCCAGCTCTCCTCGGCCGCCTTCGCATTCTGCGGGGGATGCCTTGAGAGGGAGCGAGGGACCTTCTCCCCACGCCCTTTGCACTGACAAAGAGTTCCATTCTGGGGATGAGGGGTTGGTTCTCGGGAGCCTGGTGAGCCAGCGGCACTTTGGTGTCTTCCGGCTGCGGGTTGCCATGTCCCCGGCTTCGGCTACAGGGGAAGGCCTTCCAGATATGGGAGGTACCGGTTCGCCGGCGTGGCTCCGCACCGCGTTGTGGGCGATGGACAGGCTTCGGCCACCGTCGGCCAAACCGTAAACCCCAGTCATGGGGAACGGGGGCTTCTGCCTTTACTGGTCGAAGCCGCGAGGATGCAAACCTCTTCAAAAATGCCCTAATCCCAAGCTCGACACCCGGCGATGGGATGTATGGCTGGAGGGTTTCCAGTCCCGAGGGTGTCATAGATCCCAGGGGACCAAACCCCTGGTTAATAAAAAGGCAATATATGATGGCACATTGTAAAAAGTTTGTACCCCAGGAGGGTACCGCCCGCGAGTCGGGCGGAGAATCCCTCCGTGCTTCCACCTCAGTGGAAGCACGCTGCCCCACGTACTCTGGGGGGGGCAACAATTGTCAGGATGAAGGGGGCTGTGCGACGGGCAGCGGAATTCCCGTCGAACCGAGGTGTTCCCCGATCGCCGGCTCGATGCGCTCTGCGCTTGCCAGCGACTCGGGTATAATCAGTCCCACCAAAGCATCGGCGGGGAAAAAGAGGGGGAGAAGAAAGACGGCATTACCAATTTCCGATGACAGCTGCGCGTCATCCTCCGGCACTGAGGTGCCGGAAAAGACGATGGCCATCGAGGAGGTGACTCCGGTGGTTTCGGGGCCTGCTACGTCGGAAGACGCGATGCCCGCTCCCCAGTGGGTACCAGTGAGGAGGAGGGGCGCTGTGTCACCAGCGACGTCCGTGGAGTCGATGTCGACGTCGGCCGCGTCCCTGGCTAGCGGGGACGAGACGTTCCGGGACCTCGACCTTGCACTGGTCAATTTGGGCAAGCTGCTGTCGACTGTGGCTGCCAAGGGCGCCGAGCCAGGCAGCAGCTACCGGAAACGGCTCCGGGAGGCAGCCGCTATGGTGAGAACAAGGCTGATCCCCACCATGTCCAAGCTTTATGACTTGGTAGAGAGCCGAGAGGTGGAGAGCAAAGATCTTGTCGCTCATTGTGACTCCAGAGAGAGTCGCATCTCGGGAGATACCCCGGCCTTGCGGGGAGGGACTCCCCTGTTGCCGAGGCCGCCGCTGGCACGCTCTGGCCCCCCGCGGGGGCGATGGATATTGACGTGCACTTGCGGTCCGCTGTGAGTGTGACGGCGCAAATGCCAGAGCCCAATCCTGTGGCCCCTGTCCCGCTAGCGCCTAGCCCCACGCTCCCTCGCCCTCCACGTAGGGTCGAGTTAAGGCCTGCGCCGCCTCCGCGGATATCGGCCGCCCCTGCGTCTACACGGAGAGGAAGGCTAAGCCCTGCGCCAGCGCGGGCTGAAGACATCCGTTCGCCACTGGCGAGGATGGTGGATGAGTGGCCGGCGCTACCGCCGCCTCTTTCCCCCTCGCGTGCTGCGGGGTTGCAGGCTCGCGGGCCACACAACACGGCTGCTGGGATGGTAGAGGTGGACTCCCTCCCAAGCAGAGAGGAAATGGTGGCCTGTATCTCGCGGGCGGTGGCGGTTGAGGTCGGCAAGCACTTTGCCGGCCTCGAGGAGATGCTCCGTTCCTCGATTGGTTCCGGAGACTGCATCCCGGCGCCAACAGCCGCAGCCACTCCGCGGAGCCAGGCCGCCCGGCCGACCTCTATCCCCACTCCATCCGCGAGGCTGGCACGGCGTAGAGGCCGGGACCAAAACAACAAGGGTACGGGTGCCCAGAATCCTGCCCCAAAATCCCAACCCCGTCCCCTTCCTGCTCCCCCGTCAACCATGGACGAGGGCTGGACGGAAGTGGTGAAGCGGGGCAAGAAAGCAAGGCAGCAGACAGCGGCTCTGGCAGCTCCCAGAGGGGGTCGAGCGCCGACCGCTGCAGCACGAAGCACAGAGCTGGCGGCCGTAGCTGCTCCTCGTGAGAATCGAGCACTGGCAGCCAGGAAGAAGAACGGCCAAAAGAAGAGGCCGCGCGCAGCGCGGTCGGCTGCCGTCGTAGTGACGTTGCTGCCGGCCGCCGCCGAAAAGGGCCTCACCTATAATGAGGTGATGGCCCGGGCGCGCGCGGCCGTAAGTTTGGATGAAATCGGGGCAGAGGAGGGCCTCCGCTTCCGGCACACAGCCAATGGAGCGAAGCTGCTGGAGTGTCCCGGTGCCGATAGTTCTGGCATCGCGGACAAACTAGTGGCGACGCTCCGCGTGGCGCTGCCGGAGGATGAGGTGCGCGTGCATAGGCCGGTGAGGATGGCCGAGATTAGAATCACCGGCCTGGACGACTGTGCTACCAAGGAGGAGGTGGCAGCCGCGATAGCCGCCCAAGGTGGATGTGCCCTGGAGAGCGTGACCGTGGGCGAACTTCGCTCAGGGTACTCTGGAGCCAGGTCGGTGTGGGCGCGCTGCCCTGTGGAGGCAGCCACTTCCTTGGCCACTCCTCCGCCGGGAAGATCGACGGGGGATCCGGGGAGACTGCGCGTGGGCTGGATAGCGGCCCACGTGCGTCTCCAAGAACCACGTGCCTGGCGATGTCTCCGATGCTTTAGCACCGGGCACGGCCTCGCTAGGTGCACTAGCTCGGTTGACCGCAGCGGTCTGTGTTTCCGCTGCGGCCAGCCGGGCCATAAAGCGGCGTCCTGCACAGCCGCCCCGCACTGCGCTCTGTGCGCTGCGGCCGGGCGCAGGGCAAACCACCGGGCGGGAGGCAAGGCGTGCTTCCCGTCCGGTGATAATACCGAACGCAACCGGCGCCGAAAATCAAAGCGCCGACAAAAGAGAAGGTTGGCCAGAGGAGCACTGGCCAACGCTGTAATCCCCGATGCGGCGCCGGTGCCGGAGGGCGGGGGCAGCGGTGAAGGGGAGGGGGCGATGGATGTGGTCCAACAGTAATGGACCGCACCTATCGCTTCCTCCAAGGAAATCTAAACCACTCCGCCAGAGCTCAGGATATGCTGTCTCAGAGCATGGCGGAGTGGTCCATAGATATGGCTGTGGTCGCCGAGCCGTACTTCGTTCCCCCAGCAAATGATTGCTGGTTTGGGGACGACGGTGGCCTGGCGGCCATAGTCATAAGAAGAGACGCGGCGATCCCCCCCCTGGCGATGGTGACCAGGGGTCAAGGATTCGTCGCGGTGCAGCTGGAAGGGACCGTCGTGATCGGGGCGTACTTCTCTCCGAATAGGCCTACCGTCGAGTTCGGGCATTTCCTGGGCGGGATCGGGGCGATTGCTCGCCGCCTCGCTCCTCGTCCAGTGATTCTCGCGGGGGACCTCAATGCGAAGTCTGTCGCATGGGGCTCCCCCCGCTCGGACGCTCGTGGTAGGCTACTGGAGAGGTGGGCGCACGCGGCCGGCCTCTGTTTGTTGAATAGAGGTTCGGTTGCGACGTGCGTCCGGTGGCAGGGCGAGTCTATTGTGGACGTTACGTTCGCAAGCCCGGCCATCGCACGCCGTATCCGCGACTGGAGAGTTTTGGAGGGGGCGGAGACGCTGTCAGATCACCGATATATTCGGTTTGATCTCTCCGCCCGCTCCGCAGTCGCGGACGTCCACGGGGACTACCCCCGTGGTGCATCCCGGTCATTCCCCAAGTGGGCACTGAAGCGCCTGAATAAGGCGCTCCTGATGGAAGCCTCTACGGTGGCGGCATGGGCGCCCATGCGTCCACACCCAGTCGAGGTCGAGGGAGAGGCGGGGTGGTTCCGGGACACGATGCGTCGCATCTGTGATGCGTCGATGCCCCGGATCGGCCCTAGACTCCCTAATCGCCAGGCGTACTGGTGGTCGCCCGAAATTGCGCAACTCCGCGTGGAGTGCGTTCGGGCGAGGCGCGAGTGCGCCAGGCATCGCCGCCGCCGCCTGCCGCGGCGCAACGATCCGGTTGCGTTCGCGGCGGCAGAGGCCCGGCTGCACGGCGCATTTCGCGTCGCGCAAAGGGCATTGCAGCTGGCCATCAGAAGAGCCAAGAACCAACACATGGAGGGTCTCTTGGAGACGCTGGATGAGGATCCGTGGGGGCGGCCCTATCATATGGTGCGCAATAAAATGCGCCCATGGGCCCCCCCGATCACGGAGCGTCTCCAGCCTCAGCAGCTGCGGGACATCGTCTCGGCGCTGTTCCCGCAGGAGCGGGAGGGATTTTTCGCTCCCGCTATGGACGCGCCGCCGGAATACGACGGCGAAGTCCCTGCTGAGGTGCCCCGTATAACCGGGGCGGAGCTCCGTGTGGCCGTGCGCAAAATGTGCGCGAAAGACACTGCACCCGGCCCGGACGGCGTGCATGGCCGGGTTTGGGCCTTGGCTCTTGGTGCCCTAGGGGACCGACTCTTGAGGCTTTACAACTCCTGCCTCGAGTCGGGACGGTTTCCTTCATCGTGGAGGACGGGCAGACTCGTGCTGTTGAGAAAGGAGGGGCGCCCGGCGGATACTGCCGCCGGGTACCGTCCCATCGTGTTGCTGGATGAGGTGGGCAAGCTGCTGGAACGCATTCTGGCGGCCCGCATCATCCAGCATCTGGTCAGGGTGGGACCCGATCTGTCGGCGGAGCAGTATGGCTTCCGAGAGGGCCGCTCAACGGTAGACGCGATCCTTCGCGTGCGGGCCCTCTCGGAGGAGGCCGTCTCCAGGGGTGGGGTGGCTTTGGCGGTGTCTCTCGACATCGCCAATGCGTTTAACACCCTGCCCTGGTCCGTGATAGGGGGGGCGCTGGAACGGCACGGAGTGCCCCCCTACCTTCGCCGGCTGGTGGGTTCCTACTTGGAGGACAGATCGGTCACGTGTACCGGACACGGTGGGATCGTGCACCGGTTCCCGGTCGTGCGCGGTGTTCCACAGGGGTCGGTGCTCGGCCCCCTTTTGTGGAATATCGGGTATGACTGGGTACTGAGGGGTGCCCTCCTCCCGGGCCTAAGCGTAATCTGTTACGCAGACGACACGTTGGTCGTGGCCCGGGGGGGAAGTTTTGCTGAGTCTGCCCGTCTTGCTACCGCTGGGGTGGCGCATGTCGTCGGCAAAATCAGGAGATTGGGCCTCGACGTGGGACTCAGTAAATCCGAGGCCATGTGGTTCCACAGGCCCCGGAGAGTGCCACCTGTCGATGCCCATATCGTGGTTGGAGGCGTCCGGATTGGGGTCGGGGTGCAGTTGAAGTACCTCGGCCTCATTCTGGACAGTTGTTGGACCTTCCGTGCTCACTTTCAGCACCTGGTCCCTCGTTTATTGGGGGTGGCCGGCGCGTTAAGCCGGCTTCTGCCCAACGTCGGGGGGCCTGACCAGGTGACGCGCCGTCTCTATACGGGGGTGGTGCGATCAATGGCCCTATACGGGGCGCCTGTGTGGGGCCAGTCCCTGGCCGCGGGGGTGGCGAAGCTGCTGCAACGGCCGCAACGCACCATCGCGGTCAGGGTCATCCGTGGTTATCGCACCATCTCCTTTGAGGCGGCGTGTGTACTGGCTGGGACGCCGCCTTGGGCTCTGGAAGCGGAGGCGCTCGCCGCTGACTATCAGTGGCGGGCTGACCTTCGCGCCCGGGGCGTGGCGCGTCCCAGCCACAGTGTGGTCAGAGCGCGGAGGGCCCAATCTCGGCGGTCCGTGCTGGAGTCATGGTCCAGACGGCTGGCTGATCCTTCGGCCGGTCGTAGGACCGTCGAGGCGATTCGCCCGGTCCTTGTGGATTGGGTGAATCGTGACAGAGGACGCCTCACTTTCCGGCTCACGCAGGTGCTCACTGGGCATGGTTGCTTCGGTGAGTTCCTGCACCGGATCAGAGCCGAGCCGACGGCAGAGTGCCACCATTGTGATTGCGACTTGGACACGGCAGAGCATACGCTCGTCGCCTGCCCCGCATGGGAGGGGTGGCGCCGTGTCCTCGTCGCAAAAGTAGGAAACGACTTGTCGTTGCCGAGTGTTGTGGCATCGATGCTCGGCGACGACGAGTCGTGGAAGGCGATGCTCGACTTCTGCGAGTGCACCATCTCGCAGAAGGAGGCGGCGGGGCGCGTGAGAGACGCACAATCCCGTCGCCGTCGAGCGGGGGCCAGGGAGGCGGATCTCGCCCAAGCCCTGGCCCTCTAAGTGTTTCGGGTCCCCCCTCACATGTCGGTCTGGGGACCGGCGAGGGGGGCCTAAGAAGACGACGTGCAAGCTGCTCTGCACGCGTTTTACGCAAGAGCATCCGGGTGATGGAAGGCCGGCTATCCTCGACCCACGCTGGTTCTGGTCCAGCGGGGTATTCCGTAGGATAGCTCACTCTAACCGGCGCCATCTAGGCGGGCTTCGGATAGCCTGCCGACCGAGAGGGCTGGTGGTCGTGGCGCCGACGACCGCCGGTCCGGCGTCCCGAGGGGGAGGGTGATGGGAGAGATGTGCTCCGCACTAAACGCTTCACTTTCCCCCCTTTGCCTCTTCATGAGTTCTGTCTCATGCGAGGTTTGGACGTTGGTTGTTGAGCGACAGGAGGTTTTAGTCAGTTCGACTCTGACATGCTCCGCCCTCTATCCCCAGTGGAGGGCGGAAGTCCGGCGATTTCCTCCTGACCAAAAAATGAAAAAAAAAAAAAAAAAAAAGTCAGAATAATTTGGTCGTTATTATGAATAATTATACATAGAAATTAATGAAAAAACTCGTAAAAAAGATTAGTTACTTAAACTGTGAAAACTTATAATTAATTTTCTTTTTTTTATTCGTAATGTAAAAAATAGAAGACACGCATTTAGTAAATGTAACGCATAAGTTTTTTTTTTATTGCTTAGATGGGTGGACGAGCTCCCAGCCCACCTGGTGTTAAATAGTTAATGGAGGCCATAGACATCTATAACGTAAATGCGCCACCCACCTTGAGATATAAGTTCTAAGGTCTCAAATATAGTTACAACGGCTGCCCCACCCATCAAACCGAAACGCATTACTGCTTCACGGCAGAAATAGGCAGGTTGTTGGTACCTACCCGCACGGACTCACAAGAGGTCCTATCACCAGTAATAATCGAACGAGTCATGAGTGCTAATCTACGGAATAATGCACATAAGCAATCAGTATACGGCTTAGAAATCGTCGCTCACTTTAGCCTTGGGCACGTAACTCGAAAATATGAAAAGTAGCGCTACAAACAAAGCAGATAGCGCGAGAAAAAAAACAGTCTAAGGAAGAAAAACCCATCGTACAAATCGTCGAGATAAGCGGACGTTAACGTACAAAAAGGAAGCCATTGTCACGTGATGTGACAGGAAATGAATCGGCTCGTCCCTTAATTGGAAATGTCGAGGCGTTGTATTGAGTTTGTGATTTCGCAGAGTATTTTTCAATCGGCACAAATTTTAAGAGCCACGGCAGGTGTAGAATGAACTTCGCATGACTGGTTAATAACGATACGATATTTTAATTTACTAACTGACTCCAATCGGGATTTAGGCTCGGGTGATCATAGTTGGTCATTGGGCGTCGTAAGCGGCTATTGGCAGTTATATAAACTAATATTATAAAGAAGAAAGATTTGTTTGTTTGTATTGAATAGGCTCCGAAACCACTGAACCCATTTGAAAAATTCTTTCACTATTTGGAAGCTACAACTATTCCCGAGTCACATAGGCTATATTCTTATTTAAAAAAGTTAGGGATCCTTACTAAAACTCCAATAATGAAACCCAAGGTGTAAAAAAATTGCCTAAAATATTCTTTACATCGCGTGCCCTGCGAAAACTATTTATGATAGGATAAAATAATGTACTACGACTTTATAGAACACATTATTATTTACAAAAAGTGTCGCGACAGCATATGTCTAACTATTATAGTTATGTCGCAATTAGTGTTTTTTTATTTAAAAATTAAAACAACGTCAAATATCGTTGAAATTTTTGTTAAAGACCCGAGCGGAGCCGGAGCGTGCCGCTAGTATGTAATAATTTTGTCATCTAACCACTAGATCAAAAAAACTATTATTTCAATTATAGAACAGAAACATAACATTTATTTCACAAGTATGTATGTATTATTGTACATCGAACAAGTTGCAGGAGTTTGAGGAATGAAATAAGAAAAAGCATTAAGCCTAACACAATAGCTCACAAAGCGGGTATTCTCCGGCTCGTACAGGCTTTGTATGACTACAATACATCTATGCAGCTAACAAATGAAACATAACCAGACCGTGCCACGAAATGGCTATTCAAATGAGAAGAATTGTTTTAAAATTTTATTGAAATGATGAAAATTGAATTTTAAAAAAACGTGTGGCACTCGGGAACTGCCGCGGTAAAGCTATTGCATAGCATTTTTTATCAACTTATGCAATTATAATTAGAAAATGATAATTTAATATTAAAACAAGAATAAAACAATTAAACATTATATTAAACATTAATAAAAGCAAAACCTTAACTGTCCCCTTCACATTCATAAGCTAGACCGCGCGAGAGAGAGATGGGCAGACTTTTCATGATGCGCATGCAGTGTGATATCACGCCACACGCTTATTCACAAACACTACACAAGCGCAACGTGTGAATGTGTTGAACGCGAGCTACATGGTAGGCGGAGTGAGGGGTGTAAAGATTTTTTCGTTACGGAATTTCATGATTCCGCTCTCAAGGCCCGCGATAAAATCTATGCAATAGCTTAAAATTTCCATCGTCTTTTCTACAATTGCGCTTGTAGTCATTCGTGATCTCCTCTAAGATATTTAGTGTAAGGTTGCGTGCCACTGTGTAGTGCGTTCACGTACGTTGCATTTGCATCATAAAACTGCTCAATAATGATCTTTCGTGATTTGACTATAACACACAGTTTCGTATTTAAAGGCACAAAGGCTTAGTACATAAAAAATTGGAGACCATTTTATTACGATATAAAAAAATGACATTGGATTAGTGCTCGAGGAATATTAGAAGTACCAAAACTGAGCTCAGTTCTAGTTTTATGTATTTAAAAATGGCAAACCATGATTACTTACATTTTATTTTCTATATAAAAGAGATTAAATTGACAATGCAACTACAAAGGTGACAGGGATAGCATAGCGATAGAATAAAACAGTCAGATGTGGACGAATTACAGGTTAATACTAGCGAACTCTATGAGAAAAAGAAAAATGACATTAATATGGTTCGAATATTCGACTCCACCAAACTTGTTTTGGCAAGAGTTATTTCAAATCCAATATTACGACAATAAAGTATTTTTTAAATTTTCCATACCTTTTAAACTTCTACCTAAATTTAAATTAGTGAAACAATTTGAACAGTGTCTCCAATTCTTACACAAAGCATTCCAATTAATATCAAATTCAGGTCCTATCTTTAAAAATCTAATTTCAAAGATGAACGTTGTTGCTTTTCGAAGAAAAATCAGAAAGCATTTTCGGAATCTATTATATTATTATAACACAATTCTGTTCTGATTTTTGCAATTTGATATTAAATACTCTCTGTACTAGGTAGATATTATTATTCTTTAGTTTTGTTTAAACAAATTTACAAAATGCAGATTAATTGCTTTTTGCTTTTTGGGGCTTGATTTTCTTTGTATTGAGTATGACTAAATTTGGGCATAATGTACAATACAGATCTTACGTGGTGACGGTCTGATCACTTTGAGCATACGATAAATGAACCTGTATTTTTAAGTACTCCGATACCAAACTTCTACGACCGATTATTTTTAATCGAATGAGAGATTGCTCCTACCCGAGTGAAATTACAAAATCAGCATCCAACTCGACCAGAACCCTTTCAGCACAAGGTTGAAGTCTCAATTATGGCTCTCTTTAAACTGGAATAAATTACCGTTTCACGACCGGAATAGAGAGGTACCATTCATTACGTTGCAATTATCTTGCAACACGCTCTACTATTAGCCGCTAAGCTAACTATAAATTTGGCTATTTCGATTTTTGTTACAAATTTTATCGTCCAAGCCATTCATGTAGACATTCGTCAACATGTATTACAAGCCATTCTATTTAGAGCCTCGCTTCACTCTTGAAACTTTGGGGCATATAGTTCTAATTCAAGGTTCAGTTTTGAATAGTGACAAATGACTAATGACATAGGATGTGGAACACATCTGCGCCTGATCAATCATCCGTAAGATTTGATTTATCAGTGTGGTTGATGACATTGGCGTCGAATTTGTGAACTAAAACCAGATTCGTATAGCATCTGATACTAATATATTTCACTTCCAATTGCTCAATAGCTAATTCATAGATAATTTTATTTAAGCGTGTTATGTTTATTATACTGCCTTACGATGCTGCTTTGAGATGATGTAAGTATACGCGATCTCCAGGTGGATGGATACCGGACCACAATATCAGTCGTCTATTGTCGTCTATATCCGGATATTGGAATATCAAATTTTATTCCAATAATGATTGTTTGTTTCGCTTTCAAACCGGAATATAAAACTTCTTTACGGAAATATAATACACAAGATGTACCCGTTTTTACAAAATATACTATACCGCCAGTAAACGAGCAAGTTCGTGAAATTGGATTTTTCATGTTTATTTGACGTTATTATTCTTTTATCATGAAAATAGTTTCTGATGCGATTTTTAAGCTATTGCATAGCTTTTATCGCGGGCTTTGAGCACGGCGACCGAATCAAGAAATTCCGTAACGAAAATAAAACCTAACACCTCCCACTCCGCCTACCATGTAGCTCGCGTTCAACACATTCACACGTTGCGCTTGTGTAGTGTTTGTGAATAAGCGTGCGGTGTGACGTCGCACTGCATGCGCATCATGAAAAGTTTGCCCATCTTTCTCTCGCGCGGTCTAGCTTATGAGTGTGCAGGGGACAGTTAGTGTTTTGCTTTTGTTAATTTTTATAAATATAGTGTGGTTTTATTTTATTATTGTTTTAATATTAAATTATTAGTGTCTAATTATAATTGCATAAGTTGATAAAAAATGCTATGGAATAGCTTTGCCGCGGCAGTCCCCGAGTGCCACACGTTTTTTTATATTGTCATTTTATGCAGACGAGCTCACGGCCCACGTGCTGGTGAGTGGTAACCGTCGCTAATGGACGTCAGCAATACCTGGGTTATAGCCAAGCCGCTGCATACCGGTACGTAGAATAGTACATAGGGTAATCAATAGTTGTCAGAAGGATTTGACAGCCATAGATTTTTAAGCAGCTAAATAATCCATGCAATAGTATCTTGGAATCTCAACCGAAAGTAAAAAAAACGATTTCGTCACAAACTTGCTTTCTTCTTCAACTGAAACACTCGCAAGCTACGGTCCAAAATCATCTTGTTCGAGACCCGTAAAAAATAATAAAGTTTCCCTTTTTCCATACCTTATGGAGGCGTAACCTGAAAATTTATGATCACATTCTTACCTATTGAGCTCCCCTTGGACATGTGGCTTTGTGTACATTTTCACTCGTAATGTAATGACTACTGTGCTGTCTGCACTGTCCATTTAGTTGATTAACGATCGGTATGTACCAACTGTGTCAAACTGGAGCTCGCATGCGGCCTACGACGGATATGTTTGCTGTCCAACAAGGAAAAGGTATAAAATAATTTGATAACCCGGCTATACAGTAGTTTGGTATGTCATATATGTCGTACAACTTCAGCTCTGTATCTTCATTAGTCTTTGGTTAATAAATAAGAATAGATAGGACTGAAAGTATAAAATAATTTATTTATATCCTGAAGTAAATGGCGATTTAGATTTTATGGCCAAGATGATTTAAAACTTTTTTATCTTTATCAGAGCTGGAGATGGAATGGATAGTGGATGGAAGAACAGGGTTTTTAAATTCTGTAGGAGGCGACTTTCCCCCGGTGAAGGTTACGGGGCGACCTGAGGGGGAGAGACTGCGCGACGTGTTACTTGAGTTCTAGCACGTTACATGGCAGCTCCACGCAACTGTTGTGTAAGAGCAACCGGTTGGTCGGGCGTCCTAGAGGTGGCACCGCGAGTTTGGTTGTAGTGTTGACAGTGGGAGCCTCCCTACTCTGACTGAGTTTTGAACCCGGGCTGAGATCGGACATCGAGTGAGAGAGTGCAAGGGGAGTAATTTGGACTAGTTAGGAGGGTAGGTCTCTAAACCATCCTTGGGCCCGCGGTCTCCTCTCTACATCTGCAGACCATCAGTTTCCACATACCCCGGGCACCCCCCATCGCGGAAGCCTTGTGAGGCTCGGCCCCCTTACAGAAAAAAAAGGGATTTTTACATGGATTTCCAGACCTGGTATGGTTGGGAAAGATGTTATGATTTCCCATGACATATTTCTAGAAGGATGTCGTAAGCAACATATTTAATATAATTCGTACCTACGTGAAATATAATTATTTAAAAATATGAACTGGTGTTATTAGTGGCTTTAATAGGTTTTCTGATCTAAAATATATATGATGATTTATTTTTGTTAAATTGAATTTCATTTTCATGTTTAAAACAAATTTTAAATTTTAAAATTTTAAATTGGTATTAATAAAAATATTTACGTACTGTATTGTGAAATGTTAAAAGAATTTATATCAAAATACCCTTTAATGGTAAAACTTATTTAAATAATAATAATTAGTTCAAAAGTGCCGTGAATTTTAATAATAGGTCTTTCTTTACCCATCAATTTACCATTTTACAATACCATTTGAAACGTAATTTGATTAATGTTTTTTTTTTTTATTGCCCTCGTAGGCAGACGAGCATACGGCCCACCTGACGGTGAGTGGTTACCGTCGCCCATGGACTTCAGCAATGCCGGGGCAGAGCCAAGCCGCTGCCTACCGTTTGGGAACAATTTCTAAATTACTCACTCCCTCTTACACA